>NC_142937.1:38114912-38119912 GCF_046866305.1 Octopus bimaculoides
TAAAATTAATTTAAATTATTTTTAAAAATCAAGTCAGGGTTGAGTTAGGGCTAAGCAAAAAGATCAACTACAATGACCACAACTTTTCTTCATATTGGAACATATGTTGGTCAAAGTTGTCTATGCCTCTGCACAAATATGTGCCGGCTTGGATAAAATATTTTGAGGATGGCTAGCAATTACCCATTGCATGTAAATTTCCCCTCTCTCTACTACTGATTTATATAGAGTGGGAAAGGCTGCTTACGTGGCTTACGGCTTGACACCAGAATCATTGCAGTTGTCACCAGAACATATACCACATATCTTGCCCAACACACTACCTATTTGTCAACCCACTGTCCTGGTTTGATACTTTTTTTATCAATCCTAAAAGGAAAGGCGAAGTTAACCTTGGTGGGATTTGAGTAAAGATTGCAGACTGTAAGAATGAATATTGTGAGGTATTCTATTTCATGCTCTAATGACTCTACAAGTTCTCCACATTTTCTTCATAAGACATATAACACTGTAACTTTTATAGACCATTGTTTAATGGTCAATATCTCTTCAAAGATGAAAGATAGACAAACTGCCTTGAAATATTAACTTTCTGAGTTCAAATCCTTCCTGAGTTGACTTAACCTTCCATCTTTTCAAGAATTCATACAATCTGGGTCAGTCAAATACTGTGACAGAATTTACCAACAGCATCTCCTCTCCTAGAACATATGTCTAGATAAGAAATAACTCTTTATACATACACTGCTTTTCAATTGTTCCTTTTTTGTTTTTAACTTTTGTTTTCTTTATTTTGGGGTTTGGTCAGAAAAAAGGAGCTGTGACCATTTCATCAAAACAGGTCAGATTGGTGTGGATTATGCTCTTCAGACATAGCTACTATTTGATGGCTGTAATATAGATATGAGCATAGAGTGAATTCCTGGTGGATGACATTCTAGGATGGAAAGTCTGAGTAAAATGGTTAGAGCAGGCCTTATAAAAGAAGGAAGGAGTCACTATGTTAACATATATTTTCAAAAATAAATTTATTTAAAATTGTCATAAATTCTTTCACAGTGTAATTCTGATGAATATGAAATTGAAGTTATACAAATTCATAATTGTTCAAGGTTATTATAATAACTCTATATAGCAAAAATATGTGAAGGAGATGAGTTAAAATGCATGCATTATAGAAAATAAAACCTATTCTAATCAAAATTTAAGAAAAATTCAAGTGGTGTTTGCTATGATTATTGACTGTTCCTATAGTATTATAGTATGGATGATTGTCTGTATATCACCACAAATTGTAAAGGGTTAGTATATGTTGAAATGTAAGTATCATTATGTCAATTATTGTATATTTCTGGTTGACTTGAAGCTCTCTGCAAAGAAAATATCGAATAGGAATTTTAATATAAACTATACAAGGAGGTTTGCTGAAAATATTGGAAAGGAATTTGGAATTAAGATGTGTGGAGTCTTGAAAGTGAAAGGGAAAAAAAAAATGTTAGAAAGTAATGGGTTATATTTATGTTATGAGGAAGACATAAAACTATCAGGCATTGAGTGCTATAAATACTTCAGCATGAGAGAATTAGATAAGATAAAGGAAACCTGTATGAAACAATATTTAGGAAGGATTACTTCCGGCTAAGCTAAATGTGAGAAATATGATTTTGGTTTTTAACACGTATTTCATATTTCTTTTTTAGTTATAGTGGGGGAATCTTAAAATGGAGAAATAAAAAGAAAATTGTTAGTTTTGATAGGAAGACTAAAAAGGCTGCAACTAAATATGGAGTATTGAAAGACATATACAGTGGTGTTAATATGATGTAGGTATCTTGTATAAAAGGAGAAGAGAGAATACTAATTATTTTTGAAGCATTTAAATGTTGAGTAAAGAAATTAGCACCACAGGATTTGTAAGAAAGGTGTCAGTAACAATGTCAGAAAGACGTGATGAATCATTGAAGTATTAAGGTAAAAGCTGTATGGTGCCAGAAGAATTCAGTATAAGATCAAAAGTGAATTTGGAAACAAAACACACTGTATGACAAGTTATTGTTTAACTGCATATCACTACTGATTGAATAGACTCAGTGTTAAAAATGTTACAATATATGCCATCCTGCATTTGATAACCAATGTGCTCCTCTTTTTTTGTTGAGATGCTGGAGTATATTTTGAGTGTGATGTCATAATAGCTATTTCTAACAGGTTAGATGACCATGTAGAAGTTCCTTTTATTTGTTCAGAGAGATGGCTGGAAATGTTAAGATTTTAAAATTACAATCAGTCTTAACAGAATCCTTTTAGAGGCTAAATCAGAGAACAAATGCTATTAGCTATGATTTTTCGCAGAAAATCTGAAATTAATGGGAAGCAGGAAGTCATAATCAAACTGCAGGCCTGACCTGAACACCTGTAATGGTGGGAACGTCACTAAAGTACCCAAGGACAAATTAGTGGGGTTGAACTAATGGCAGATTAATTCTACTCAAACTATGTGATTCCAGGCAGTTTTTTTTCTCTACCCACTCTCACAAGTAAAATTTGGTTTTGTCTAGGACTGTAGTGTAAGGAACTTATTCAGTGTGTCACAGAACAGAAGGAAGATTGAGATTACTACCAAGTGATTGTAAATCAAATTTCTTAACAACACAGCCATACCTCATTTTGGCACATATATTTCAAACACAGAAAGATGAACCAACAAGAGCACCTCTATATCGTTGATCATTCAGTTTGCAATCCTACTATCTTAAAAAAGTAAGTTAGAAGGTACCATACAAGTTCTCTCCACACAAGGAAAAGACAGAATGGTAACAGCTAGAAAATCTTTGACCATAAATTTGCCCTCATCAGAGCTGACCTGGGGTTAGGCAATAACAAACAACGACAATACTTGAAGAGTTTAAAAAGAAAATTACTGCAGAATTCTGAAGTTTCAGAAATACATATTGTAGCTGACTAACTTTCAATTATACTCTGAATCACTTAAGGTGTCTAGGCAGCAAGTTGCCTATAAGGATAAATTCAGCTACCTATGCTTCTATGTTATCAGATGTTTTAGAACCATCAATTGCTAAATTGCATCCAGGAGTGTCAAAAAAACAGTGTTATCTTTCAACAGGACAACATTCCATGTCATAGGCAAAGAATACTCATCAATGTTCGAGACACAAGGTATTGTTCCCACGGACTGTCCAGCTCAAAGTCCCAATATAAATCTAATTGAACACCTATGGGGAACTCTTGGTGAAGCTATCAGGAACACAACAATTGAAAATAAAGAACGTTTGTACCAAATGTTAAGAGAGGAATGGAGTAAAATTGCACCTAGCACCCGCAAGAAACTAGTTGATTCAATGCCTAACCGTATAAAAGCTGTATTTGATGCTAAAGGAGGGTCAGCCACATATTAAAACTAATCTATATTGCGACATATACCATAATCTACCATGTGCACAAGTTTCATTAACATTGAAATAGCAGAACCCCAAAATATTGGGGTGGCCTAATACTTTTGGCCAAGGCTGTACACCTATCATTTTTAAGCATTCTTTGAACTAGCAATGACAAATTTTATAGTAAGACTTTTTTTCTCATAAAATTCTGCTATTGCCAGATTTTTAACCAAACTTCTTAGAATACTGTAGAAGTAATTCATCCGTATTTGATTGGTACCTTGTTTTGCCACGTTTTCTGTTATAAACCTTCTGCATTAATGATTACATATTTTTAGTTATATATGTATGTATTTGATCCCTCCTGCAAAGTACTTTCGCAACCAATACAAACATATATTATACAGCCTTTAGGTTCTTCAAATGGAATTTCTTATATCTCCTCTCCAATCTAGCATGGATTCTGTTACATGGTATAATATTTAATTGTTCTGAGATTCTTCTCAAGATGCACAGTTTAATAATTTTTCCTAATTTTTTTCTTCCCAGGATCTCTAACAAAGATTCTGCTATGCCAAGGTTTAGTTTACATTGGTTAGCATAAAGCATATTAAAACTTTTGGTTTATTTCTTATTCGATTTCGGTATTAGCTGCATCATATAGAATAAAACAATTTCCTTATTATATATGTTCTTTTGAATTCTCAGAAGAATCAGTTTTGCTTCATAAAAGACATCCTGTTGGGTTGTTCTCTGTTGGAATTTTTGGGGATAATGAACCTCTGCTTGAATAGTTCTACTGTCATAAGGAAAGTTTTGCTAATCAAATTATATTTTCATCTGAGGGTCAACTTTTTGACCATGCCACACCACACCATGTCATGCCATACCAGCAACATCAGAAACCACCATTGTCATCATATTTTCAACAGTTTTATGTAAGTTTATTAATGCACCATTAGGTGTCCATCCCTGTTCCTAAGATGTGTAACCGCATTATTATTTAGGGATGTAGAAATGTGTTTGTATGCTACATTAATTTTTGCTTTGTTATGGGCGTTTCTTTTGTTTTTGCTTATTCTAGTATTTTGTTTGTTGTACATATGTAATGAGAGTTATTTTATATTGCAAGGTAACAACTGGGCAGAGTACAAGTTATGTTTCAATCGTTGCATTCAGAGCAATGGGTGTCAATTATGTAATAGTACACATTAAGGCAGTGAACTAGCAGAGTTATTAGAGCTTTGGATAGACTACCATATGCTATTTGTTCCAGTTCTCTGCATTCTGAGTTCAAATCTCACTGAGGTCAACATTGGCTTACATCTTTCCTAGTTCTAGTTCAATAAAAACAGTTCCAGTTCAAAGCAGTTCTAATCCAAAGCAGTGGATTGGTAGAAACATCAGAGCATTGGACAAGATGCATTGCAAGTTCAAATCCCATTCTGTCATTAAAAAAATGATGATACAGCTGTCAAGAGTTGTGGCTGACAGATAATATAAGCAATTTCAAAAATCAATGTATATTTTTGGGGTTTCAGATGGATAATTTTACTGCTGCACATTTTGTGTTATTTTACTGTGCTGATTGGGTAGAGTATG
>NC_142937.1:38127412-38144912 GCF_046866305.1 Octopus bimaculoides
GCGGACGTTAAATGATGACGATGACGATTGTCTTTTAAAATTGTGTGGCCTTCTAACTCATGAAACCATACCTTTTATAAGCCATTGATATGGGATGTAATTTTAGGATGATTTCTGTTATGTAGGAGTATTGTCATGACTATGTAGGAGATCTGTTGGTTTGTCAGATGACAGAATTACTTTAAGCAGGTTCAGCAGCAGCATCATCATTTAATGTTCACTCTCCATGCTGGCATGGGTTAGACAGTTTGACTGGAGCTGACGAGCCAGAGAGCTGAACCAGGTTCCAGTTCCATTTGGCAAGGTTGCTACGACTAGATGCCCTTCCTGATGCAAACCACTCCAGGAGTGTAATGGGTGCTTTTATGTGCCATCTGCAAGGGTGCCATTTACATCTGTGCCTATTCATTTTGCCTCTTTTTCCATAGAGAAGAACTATGTTGAGGTGGCATTCATGGTTTCTGAAGAACTGAACATAGGAGAGGCCAGGTGATATGGTGTTGGCATAAAGTAGGCATAGAGAGATCGACATAATGATGCTTTGACATAATGATAGAGTTCTTAGAGCGTTGGGGGAAATGTTGTGTAATATTTATTCTAACTTCTCCCATTGTGAGTTCAAATCTCACTGATACCAACACTGCCTTTCATCCTTTTGGGGTCAATAAATAAAGTACAAGTCTAGGCCAGTAGACTAAGGGAATCGTTACAGTATCAAATGGAAAGCCTTGTAACATTTGCTACAGTTCAGTGCATTCTTGGTTCAGATCCTACTATTACATATTGATACATGGATGAGTGACATAATCTGTTACCTCTTTTATTTGAACCTTAGATGTTTCAGCAGAACCCAGTCTATCACAAACATTCATGTTGGATCCTTCTACCAATCTTGGGGGCTTTGTAAAAGGTCATGGGAACAATCTTCCATCTGACTACACGATAAAAAAGCAAAAAAAAAGCAAAAACAAATAGACCATGTGATCAACAGGGATTAGCCAGCCACGTGGTATCTACCCACTTAATAACCTATATGCCATGCAATTTAGCCCTGATCACTGACCTGAGCATTATAGCATAAAGTACTCTGCTCACAGAAATAATTAAACATCAGTTGTTAATTCGAAAGTAAAAAGTTATTGGACAGCAATTTCAAATCTGCAAACTATCTTTTATTATAAATGATACTACATGGTAAGAGGATAGTCATCAAATTTAAAGTGCTGTCATTATTGTTGTTTAACTTGAAGTCCGTCCTCACCAAGGAAATTTATTATAAAAGGAATTGTATAAGAGATCATTTCCAGCTTTTCTTTTAGACATAATGTACCCAAAACCTTCATTGTTCAAAGTGTTCATTAGTTTAAACTAGGGAAAACAACTTGATGCAAGTTGAGAAAAAATTGACTACTATTTCTAACAGAATGGTAACAGAATGGTGAGCCTCTTTTTGGTTAGCAACGATGATGATTCAGTCCCTTATTGCTTCAAATATTGTTTCCAATACATGGAATAATTTAAGAGATTCTAGCACGATGGCTTGTGTTAATGAAAGGTGTAGAGAGGAGTAAAAATCTATTTAGAATTTAAATGATGCACACTAATGTTGCTACTGGCCATGAACAAACAAATCAGTGAGACATGAATATATGATATAAGTTCTTATAACATTCCAAATCATTTACTTTCAAAGGTCCAGAACACAACTGTAGTGTTCAAAGCTTTAAGCCATTGGGAGAGAAAGATATCCTCCTGGTTATGTGAAATAAGCCTATCAAATGTAGTTTTACTTCTGGAGGAAAGTACAACTTAATATTACGAGTCATCAAAACATGCTTGACACTTTGTCAGTTCTGCTTACTATTTATGGAAAATATTATTAGGAGTCTTTCATCTACATTGTTATCGTCGTTGTCGTCACTAACTAAAGGTAGCAATGAGGTCTTTCTTAAATTTACCAAGAGTAACTCATCACTACCTTTAGTCAATTAGGTTTCAAAACCACTGTCACTACCAGTCTGTCAAAAGATTTTTTTTGTTTTAGATGTTTCCCTGGATCTAAACTTTCACTTTTATAAACCCTACCTAAGCCCAACAAGAAACATTCCTACAGGCAGTCCTGCCACCCACCTATAGTGTTTAAAACTTGATAAGCTAACATTAGCAACAAGATATCCAACCTCTCTTCTTCTAAACAAATTTTTGATAAGGCAGACCCCAACAATAAGAATGTCCTAGCTAACAGTGGTTTCAAAGATAAATTATGCTACAACCCTTCTAATAATAATACAAATAATAAAAATTCAAGAACAGACCTGGGAAAAGCATCTGGTTCACACCCCGCTTCCTTCTCCCTAAATGTTATAACTAACATAGGTAAAAGATTCCTGTCTCTATAAAATAAGCATTTCCCAGAGAATCACAAATACAGAAAGATCTTTAAAAGATGCTCAGTTAAATTATTCTATAGCAGCTGCCCCAATATGAAGAGCATCATTATCGGCTAACACCACCAAGATCCCACTCCCAATTGTAACTGTTGAAACCTTGAGCTTGTCCACTTGACAAGGAATGCATGATAAACTTCATTGTATACGATGCAGAAGTGTCAGGACTATTGCTATGGTAATGAAGCTAAAGTATGCAAAGTGAGACTGCTTGGTACAGATTGACCTTGAATTCTGTTGTACATGCATGCTAACTTACAATGTTCTTGCTTATTTCTGTTGTTTAGAGCAGTGTTTGAAAGTAAAGTGTGTAGAGTGTGGTCATAAAATCCCCTTGATTACGTCAAAGAAGATGCAAACTTTTCAAAAAGGGTCGTAAAAGGTGACAGATCATGGATCTATGGTTATGACCCCAAAACTATGGCTCGAAAAGAATCTCATTTAAAAAGAACAACATTTCAAGACATCAAAGAAATCTAAGAGAATGCAACAAGGTAGCTGCTTGCTATCCCAATAAAGGAGTTCCAGGAATGCTTTCATGAATGGAAATGGCTCTGGATAAAGTATGTAGCTTCAAAGTGGGACCACTTCAAAGGAGATTATATGCCAAATTGATATCTGTTGTAATTTTCTTATTATAGCATTACTCTTAATACTTTTTATTAAACCTCATATATGCAAATACAATAATCCCTTGACCATTGCAGGTGTTATGTTCCAAAACCTCCCACAGAAATAATTAAAATCTAAAAGAATATAATATCTACCGGCTGCAGAAATTCATGATATACTGAGGAGTTCACAAAATAAATTTACATATACTAGCTGGAAAAATCCTAAGTGTGTGATAGGTGAACCACGATGTACTGAGTGTGTGAGAGGTGAACTGTGATATGGCAAGGGATTACTGTACATATACATGTATGTATGTATGTATGTATGTATATACATACGTATATTGTTAGCAAATAATTATACATGCATATATATATATATATATATTATATGTACATATGTATGCATGCATGCATGTATGCAAGAATAATTATCTGCCTACGGTTTCCAGCTTTCATTTCTGCTCACAAGGTATTGGTCATTCTGGGGTAATAGTGGAAACCATCTGTTCATGGTGCCATGTTGTCGGAATAAACTTGAAACAACATGGTGGTAAAGTGAATTCATTAACCATACAGTTATGTTAACCATACAGTTATGTGTTATGATACTTACATGTATGTGTATATGCATGTATACACATAAATACGCATAGTTGTGCACATTCACGCACATGTAAACATATAGATACCACACACAACACTTTGAAAAAGAAGGATAAATTAGAAAATTTAGTCCATTATATATAAAACATTAGGTGGTTACAGCTGGATAGCTTTTATTGTAGATTTCCCCACTTATGTCAGATCTAGCTCTAAGCAACAAAAAATAAATGTTTCCAGCCTGCTAGAAATTCTCTGTACTTCTAATTATTGACCTCCCCACTGTCAGTTTTATACTCATATGTATAGATATGGGTGTATGCACCCATAGAAAAATATTCATTGTATAAGGCCTATGTTACTGATAAAACACTATCTTTAAGATAACATGTTAATGCTAATAAATATGTGTCTGAGACAGAGATGGAGACGGAGGTAAGAAAGGATTTTGTGGGTGGGTAGACGTTTGTGAGATGTTGAAGGTGTAAAGTTTAAAATTCTTGTTTTTCTGGTAAAAGATTTACATGTAAATATTTTTCCAGTTTCTATAGCAAATAAAAGAAAAAACAAAGATGGCAAAACTGTAAATATATATTTCATTGAATTTTAATTTTAGTTACATTATTATGTGATATCTATAAGGATTGATTGCTTTGTTCTTGTTTTTGCTTGTTTTTTTGTTTTTGTTGTTGATGCTGATTTTTCACATTCCCTTGTAAATTTAAATATATTTTCCTTTAGAAATATTCATTGATACAAACTATATGATATTGATATACACTCACAAACAAATGTGTGTATAGTTATATGTGTGTTTTTGCCAATAAATTCATGCACACAAATACATACACTGATGCACATATACACATACATAGATGCATGCATACACACACACACACACATCCATGGGTGCAGATAATCTTAGAGATAAAAACAAATCTGTTTGCTTCAGCGATGGTAAATTTTGTAAAGGTTAAATAAAAGACATTGTATGTGCATAGAGAGCAATAAAGAAATTAATACTTCTGTATCTACATCTATATTTACATTTATCTATCTATCAATCTAACTACATAAATATATTTATATATATATAAATATATATATATATATATGTATATATATATATATATTTGTGTGTGTGTGTGTGTATACATACATACATACACACATATACATATATATATATGCACCCACATATATATGCATATATGTATGATCACACACGTGTGTGTGTGTGTGTGTGTGTGAATATGTGTTCAGTTGCCAACACCTGCTGTATTTACAAGTTTTCATGTTATTAGTGCATAAATTCACCACAACGATTATCGTTGTCAATATATCGTATCTTTTTATCATGTTTTTGTGATGTTATTGTAATTTTTTTTTTTTTTTTGTAAAACAGTTTGTATGATGATATTGCTGTTCTTATTGTTGTTGTTCTTAAATTTGAACAAAATTAGAAGATAATATAAAATTGAAAAACAAAAATTTCTTGAACAGAAATGTATACAATTTTTTTCTGAGCTATTTACTCAACATATTAATGAAATGAATTTTTTTCTTTAATTCCAATTATTTTTCTAAGCTTTTTTTGTTCCAACCTTTTACAATTTCAGATAAATGATTCCTGGACGAAATTCTGAAGAATTTCCCAATGAAAATGCCAAATTTAAGAATAAAAAAAATAATCTAAATATCTTTATTGATATATCTTGTGAATTAAATCATCTTTAACTATGAAAATCTTCAGATATATATACGTATGTGAATACATTTTTTTAAATCCTTTCATTTATATTTGCAGACGTATACAACTCTATATAAGTATTTGTGAATGAATCGACACATATACACATACATTCACATACACTCATTCGCATACATTCATTCGCATACATTCACACCCTTGGCACCTGCATATGCACAGTTTCCTGTATGGACGTTTGTAGACATACAATCAATTACATTCTAACATACACAAATATACACATTCTCACTCTTATGTATGCTCTGTGATATAGATTTATATTTATAGCAAAACACTCACACACATACACATCAAGAAACTGTTTCTGTTTTCTTGCACCTTTCTTCAACTTTCAAATTATTTAATAAATGTTGGAATATATATCTATATATATTTTTAAAATCTTTTGAGTCACTTTCCAAATTATAAATATATTTCTTAAAATAAAGCAATTAGTTTGTTTTTCTTAAATTGAAGATTACATCTGTACTGTTGTTGCTGCTGCTACTGCTACTAGTGACAGATCAATTTCTTGTGGTATTTGGTTACATATATTTGTGTTCTAAGTTCGAATATTGCCAATGGCTTCACTATTCCAGTCTTGAGGAAATAAGTGCCAGTTAAATACATGGGTAGAGTCAATTGGCTGTGTCCTTTCATAAATTATTTCCTTTGAGTTTACAGGAAAAAAATCAAAGAAATCAAAATTATATTCATTTTGATAGAGCATCATTTTTTTTGTACGAAGTATGGAAATTTGAGGGAAAAGGAGAAACAACAAAAAATAGAGTACCTCATATTCAATGAAACTGAAGTAAAATGACAAATGATTCCCCAACTCACTTTCACTGAAAAAGGTTAGCACAGTTTCATTAACATTCATATTGCCAACATTGACAACTGTGCCAATCTTACCATCATTAGCAACATCAAAAATAGCCATACTGAAGATGGTGGAAATTGATGACAAGAATTATTAGCCACAAACTTTGTGTCTTCATCGGATGGTGTCTTCATCGGATGGTGCCTTCAGAGCCATTATAGGTAATAGCAGCCACAGAAGCAGGAGTAGTAATATCAGTTGTGACACCAAATATACAAGCAATGATAACATGTCAAGCAACACCGCTTCAAATTATGCCAACACCAACTAGTATAGAAAGAAATACAAGCCACTTGGGGTCCATCTTCTGCTAACTGGTGAATAATAAGAATATACAAACACCTGCTGATAACAAAAGTAGCGCAAAAACAGCAAGAGTTGCTCTTAGAACAAGGGAAACAGCATTATCTCCATCAGCAATGACAATAACAGTAACTATAGTAATGACGCCAACCACAGTAACAACAGTGTCATTATTGGTCAACTTCACCTTTCATTTTTTGGGGGCCAATCGATCAGATTGGCACCCTATCCCAAATTTCAGGCCTTGTGCCTAGAAAGGATTATTGGTTAAAGTGATATTGAATTAGCAATCCCTACTTCCCCACTTGAATTCATACAAACAACTCTATTCCCAAAGCACTAACCATTCAGGCCCAAATGATATTAATAGAGATATTGTCCTTCTTCGTCTGTTTTTTACTTTGCATTCCTTCTGATGTTTCTTCAGATGAAGAACACAAGAAAGGACTATGGTGGCAGCAAAGAAGAAGGATGTAAAAACCTGAGTCAGTTGCACAATACTGATGGTTAGAAAGTTTGGGAAGACATCTAAGAATCTGTCGACCACCCAACTAGCACCACTAGCGACAGTAACAAGCAGTAAACAAACCAACAAAACAAAATCAAGAATAGGGTAACCCATAAACACAAGAACCACTGCATCAAAATAAACAACAGAACAATAATAACAACAATACCAACATTAACTAAGCATACATCAGTGACTTTCCATCGTCATCTTCATAGTTGTATTCAGAAACCAATAGATTCTTTGAGTACATAATGCAACAACTGTGTATAAACAAAAGAGGAAGGCACCAGAAGAGTAATAGATTATGACAATAATTTCTAACATTATTTACATTATTTACAATTGATAGATACTTGTCCTCATCTTGTTTGTTGTTAACATAAGGTTTCAGCTGATATACCTTCCAGCCTTAATCAGGTGTCTTGGGGAAATATCGAACCTGGGTTCTCATTCCTAATATATTTTTCGATGTTGTTATTATTATTATTATTCAGGTCACTGCCTGGAATCGAACTTGGAATCTTGGGGTTAGTAGCCTGTGCTCTTAACCACTAAGGATTACGTCCGTGGGCATATGACGTAGTGGTTAAGAGCGCAGGCTACTAACCCCATGATTCCGAGTTCGATTCCAGGCAGTGACCTGAATAATAATAATAATAATAATAATAATAACAACATCGAAAAATACCTTAGGAATGAGAACCAAAGTTCAAAATTTCCCCAAGACCCCTGATGAAGGATGGAGGGTATATCAGCCTAAATGTTGTGTTAACAACAAACAAGATGAGGACAAATATCCGTCAATTGTAAATAATGTAAATAATGTACATAATTCCTCATCTCTTAAATATAGAACAATAATTTCTAAGGTTGGCACAAGGCCACAAATTTGTTGGGGAGCTATGTAAGTGATGAAATCAACTCCTAGTTTATAACTTGTCTATATGTATATGTTCATGTGTGAAGACGCATGGCCTAATGGTTAGGCTGTAGCACTCACAATCACTAGTTTGTGGGTTCAATTCCTAGGCCAGGTGGCACATTGGGTTTTTTGAGTAAAATATTTCATATCACATTGCTCCAGGTCCCCTTTCAATCAGGGCAGAATGTTGGCACGCTCACCTAGCCATCAAGGTGTCATCATTCAAAAGCTAAAACGATGCAAAGCACACTGTGACCAGCGATGTGTAACAACGTCTGATAGCCTGGTCGGTCACGTGATCACATGATATATGCATACAAGCAAGCATATATAGATGCATACATACACACAAATATGCAGCCATGTATAAACACTTTCAAACTTACACACATATATACTTACATGCATACAAACACATATATTTCAATATAAATCAACATTAAAATTTATTTGAAATTCATTTATATATTTTCTTTGAACTTTTTCTGAAACAAAACAAAAGCTCTATAAAAAGAAAGATTACAAAGGAAACATAAAAAATAATGGAAAGAAGGAAAGAAGATAAAGAGAAGGAATTCCATTAATCAATTCAAATATCTGAGTGTGATTAATGTCATAAAGCTGATTAGATTGGTCTAGACTTGGGTTAATCCATTGAATTAAAGGGGAAATCTTATAATATATGATAAACATGACAGGCTAAAGACTTGTAACATTTTAATTGTTATCTCTTGCTATGACTTATGGAGAATGTGTACGTGGAAGAGGTGTGATATGGGTGGGGAGGTATTCAGGGTTGGTGGGTGGGTTGTAACTAGGATTGACTAGGTGTCAGATATATGGTCAAATATATTTTGGAGAGACGATAAAAAAGATATAGAGAAAATGTATATTATATATGTGTATATATGTGTGTGTGTATGTGTGTGTGTGTAGATATATGTATATGATGGTTCTAAGGTGTAGATACAGGAGATGGTCAAACTCTGCATACGGAGTAGACAACCACCATATATGTAGATATATATGCATGTGTAAGAATGTACATAACTCTATGTATATATGTATGTATGTATGCATATATGTATCTGTCTATCTATCTATCTATCTATCTATATGTATATATATATATATGTACATATATATTTATATATGTATGTATGTATATAATCTTAAACTAAATAAGTAAGAAAGAAACAGAAAATTATGCAATAAATTTCATTAGCTTACAGCTGTTTCTGTTATGAGATGCTGTGTGCTCAGAGCTGTGTGCTTGTGCATCACCTTATAGCAGAAACAGCAGCAAGCTAATGAATTTGTTTGCACAATTTCCTGCTCCTTTGTCATTTAATTGATCTCATATTATGTTCTATACATTCGACTAACACTTTATGATATACACTTTATTTGAAGCATATGCATGTTAAGTTCTAACATCAAGATATTGCTATGCTTTAGTGAAATACACATATACACACACACACAAATTAGTCTATTTCTCTTTATCTTCTTGTAACTCCGTACTAGAGATATTTGACCATATATCTAACACCGAGGGGGTATCTGGATGAAATCCAACCAATCATCGAACCACCTGCCTTAAATACTATTCCACTCTCAGTTCACCTTTTTACATATGTCTCTTAAATCATACCAAGTGTATCTACCCTATATCAGTTCCTTTGAGTTAGTGATGCATGTATTTGAAGTAGTGCATTTAAGTTTATATTGGGTTGTCCAGAAAGTTCATGCCAATTTATAGTAGCTTACCTTTCGACTTATTTGCCATGAAACCACCTCAATTCTGGGAAGAGGGCATTTTCAAGTTAAAGGAGAGATGGAGATGCATCGTGCAAGAAAATGGTTCATATTTGGTTGATTAAGATTGTAATGGCAAGCATTTATTGACCTTTTCCTTTCCTTTAAAAATTGCCACGAACTTTCCAGACAACCCAGTATATCTACTCATCATGGAAATGAAGAGAAGTTAGTGATGTCTATTTGTTTATCACATTGGTTTTGTATGATTTTACGAATATGTTGTTATTGAATTTTCACTGTAAAATTCTTCTTTCTTTCTGAAAACAATTGGTGATTAGGGAAAATTTAACGTTGGGATCATTGAAGGCAGTGAGATGGCAGAATCATAAATGCTCCAGGCAAAATGCTTAGCAACATTTTGTCCGTCTTTACATTCTAAGTTCAAATTCTGCTGAAGCTGACTTTGCCTTTATACTTCCAAAGTCAATAGCATAAGTACCAGCTGAACACTGGGGTCGATGAACTTGATTTATACCTCCTCTGAAATTGCTGGCCTTGTGCCAAAATTTGAAATCAATATTGTGATCATTTGGAATATGTTAGAGAAAATGACTCTCCAATGTCACCTTTTAATTAAATGTTTTGTTTTTTTGTAGAAAGTATTTCAGGGATAATTTCTTAGAAGAAATGGTAATATTGTAAAAAGACATTCATAAGCATAGTTTCTTCATACTTTACAGATGTTGTTTGTCATTTCTTAAAAACAATGAAGAGATATGTAAGTTGTCATTGGCCAAGATAATAAACCTGCTGTCTCACTCTACCTAGAAGAACATAAATATAATCAAAAAAGAAATAGCTAATGCCATGAGAAACAAGTACTTCTGTATGAACCATCTTTGTGATTTGTTACTTTGTAGCGCTACTGGAATCAGCTTTTTTCAGTTGTTGTTTAACTCCATGGCAATCATGACTAAGATCAATGATGAATGTCAGTTCAGCTGTGAGCATCCTACTTTTAAGTTTTCAACATCTACGTTAGCAAATGTGTCCTTGTTTTAGGATGGCAGGTGTGACTGGAGGGAAATTTGGTTACTACTTCTAGCAGAATAAATGAACACATGCAAGACAACTACCTTAAGATATATATCAGCAACTAATGTACTCTGAGATGCATTCACTGGAATTGTACTTTGTGACTAATCAAGACAATCTTGCTGACTTTATCCATATATATAGGCGCGGGAGTGGCTGTGTGGTAAGTAGCTTGCTTACCAACCACATGGTTCTGGGTTCAGTCCCACTGCGTGGCACCTTGGGCAAGTGTTTTCTACTATAGCCTCGGGCCGACCAAAGCCTTGTGAGTGGATTTGGTAGACGGAAACTGAAAGAAGCCCGTCGTATATATGTATATATATGTGTGTGTGTGTGTGTGTGTTTGTGTGTCTGTGTTTGTCCCCCCCCCCAACATCACTTGACAACCGATGGTGGTGTGTTTACGTCCCCGTTACTTAGCGGTTCTGCAAAAGAGACCGATAGAATAAGTACTAGGCTTCCAAAGAATAAGTCCTGGGGTCAATTTGCTCGACTAAAAGGCGGTGCTCCAGCATGGCCACAGTCAAATCACTGAAACAAGTAAAAGAGTAAAAAAGAGTATATACTCTTTACTCTTTTACTTGTTTCAGTCATTTGACTGCAGCCATGCTGGAGCACCACCTTTAGTCAAGCAAATCGACCCTGAGACTTATTCTTTGGAAGCCTAGTACTTATTCTATCAGTCTCTTTTGCCGAACCGCTAAGTGACGGGGACAAACACACCAGCATCAGTTGTCAAGCAATGCTAGGGGGACAAACACAGACACACATATATATATACATATACAACAGGCTTCTTTCAGTTTCTGTCTACCAAATCCACTCACAAGGCTTTGGTTGGCCCGAGGCTATAGTAGAAGACACTTGACCAAGATGCTATGCAGTGGGACTGAACCCGGAACCATGTGGTTGGTAAGCAAGCTACTTTCTACCTAGCCACTTCTGTGCCTTGTGAAAATAGATACAATAAGTACAAAATTGTTATTGCTGCAAAAAGCATAAACTACTGAGTGATTAGTCTCTTAGATGCTAGTACAGATGGAAAGTAATTAAGGATTTGTTGTTTATCCCTTAATCATCCCTAAGCAGCAGACGTTTATAAAATGTTCCAGTCCTGAACGTTGAGTTTTCTGTGTATCAGGGACTACTCTTCCCAATATGTCCTCTTTTGCTTTAAAATTGGGAAGCTGCAGTTGGAGAAGTATTCAATTTTTATCTCTAATGATTGTGTAAAGGCTCCCTCATTGGTTTAGGATCAATAAGATAATATAAACAGTAAATTACCATTTACTGTGTTCTACGTTCTTGCATTAACATAGTGACATGGTTGTGTGTTCAAGAAGTTCACTTCACAACATTGTATTTGAAGTTTAATCTCACAGCTGGACTATGTGAAAGTGATATCTACTGCAGTAATGTATAGACTAATGCCTTGTGAAAGAAATTTGGTAGATGAAAATTGCAGAAAGCTCCATCAAAAAGATCAGTCATTGCTGTTGTTGGATGGTAGATTTTATTTTCTAGTTTAACATCACCAACTGGTTCTTGAGTTACTTTAGTAGACACCAATCTGTTGCAATAAATCTGACTAGCACTCTGGCTACTGGATATCTTCTTCACAGCTCTGAAGAAAGTCCAGTTGAGATCTTATTCCTCCGAATCATCCATTAAAACACAGTCTAAGGTACAAACGAAGGAAAAGATAAAAGAAAAAATTCTGATGCAAGACATTTCTTTCTTTTATTTTCTTCTTAGGTAGGGTCAGAAATAGGGTATCATTTCAATGAATCTTTAAATGATACTCACCTAAATTGGTATTCCAGTGTTCGATATCCAATAGCTCACTGAAGATATTGTCCATAAGTTTTATACTCAGTACCATCATGATACTAATAATTAAGGGCATGAACAATCAACTTCAGTACAAGAGTGATGTTTTACTTATTGACCCTAAAAAGTTGAACAATAAAGCTGAGCTTGACAGGATTTGAGCTCAGAGAGCTGGAATAATTACCACTAAGCAATCTATCCACAATGCTCAAATGACTCTGCTAATCGACCATTTTATGTTAGTTTATAAATAAGACAGGCACAGACATACATACATAGACATGTTGAAAAATGTTTTTATACATCCACTAATGTACACTGAAACATGAATATAAATCAATATGTATGTTCGTATATACATACATAAACATGCATATATATATATATATATATATATATATATATATATATATATATATACACTTTAAAAGCAGCAGAAATATAACAAAAGACTGTTACTTGGAGTTTCACGTTCCAGTTCATCAGTCAGGTTTGTTAGAAAACTGTCTGATGATTGGGAACGTGAAACTCCGAGTAACAGTCTTTTGTTATATTTCTGCTGCTTTTAAATAAAGCATATTATTCTACCTCTGGTATTTGAGTACTCTTTTTTCCACCTTGTTGCACATTTTATGTGCTTACTCCAGTATAGATATATGTACTACTTGATTGACCGTTGACTGAACACTATTCAATTTTTTTTCTCCGTGTTTTTCTCCTTGTCTCCGTATTCTTTCTGTTGAAGAGCGTAGCTCGAAACGTCAAAGACTTTCTGTATTCCCGAGCGTCATACTAATATATACTTTTGTTATTTACACCACCTGTCCTCGTCTGTTGTTATTATTTGTATATTCTCCCATATATATATATATATATATACAAAGATGCAAATGCAAAATACAAAAAGATGCATAAATATTAATAATAAAGCAGATATCAATAAATCACAAACATGGACCTTGTGAATCATTTATAAATTGTTGCTTTAGCCTTGTTGTCAAGGTGGTTGCTACTATAACAACCACTATAATCACCCAATAATTTTATGAGAAGTATAACTACCAAGAAAATCTGATATACGCTTTACATATGTACAATGTATTCCATAGATAGAATGGTTAAGCATTGGTTAAGCATTAGAACTTTAATACGTACATTTCTCAGGACATCATAGTGAGAGTGTGGGAAACTAGGTGAGAATCATTAGATTCTAGTTTTGATCCTCAAACAAGTAGTACATTGTGTTCTTCAGCAAAGCCCTTCATTTCACATGGCTCCAGATCACTTAGCTATGAATGAGTACTGGTTCGCAAAAAAGTTAATTGTGCAGTGGGCTTGAATACCGCTCAAAGGGGTAATGCCTTGAAAATGTCTTGAAAATTCATATAAGCTTTGGCTTTATTAGTCAGTAAGCTTGTAGACTTCTAAATATTTTTCAGACTGGCCTTCGTGCCAGTGGCACGTAAAAGCACCCACTACACTCTCAGAGTGGTTGGCGTTAGGAAGGGCATCCAGCTGTAGAAACTCTGCCAAATCAGATCGGAGCCTGGTGTAGCCATCTGGTTCACCAGTCCTTAGTCAAATCGTCCAACCCATGCTAGCATGAAAGTGGACGTTAAACGATGATGATGATCTATATAATGTGTACAGTGTTCAGTCCAAAGAAATCTGGGATAGAGAGCATTCTACCACTTACTTTCCTTCTTCGTGGATCAGAAACCTTAACTCTATGTAGCTTCAAGCCAGCCTTGATGGTAGACAAAACTTCTAATGATGACTCCAAACATTTCATGGTGTGATCACAAGATTAAAGAGGAGATTTATTGACACATTTCTCCCATCTCTACAATTGTTGCTAAATGCAAGCTGAATATTTCTGATCAGTGCTATCATATTGAACAACAAGTCATATCAGGTATATTTTGAAGACTTATGCACCCTAATAGAAAATGACAGCCACTATATCATTATCAGCATCTTCATTATAAGTTGGATGGTTTGACAGGATCTGATGAGTCACAGGACTGCATCAAGCTCCAGTGTCAACTTTGGCATGGTTTCTATAACTGGATGTCCTTCCAAACATCAACCACTTTACAGTGTGTACTGGGTGTTTTTTTTTTTTTATAGTACTAGCACTAGTGAGGTTGCTAAGAAGTTTGCAAGACAAGAAAAGTAAACCTCCCTTGACTGAGTGGGAATGTGTATTTGAGAGATGTGGGAGGTGTCATTATATCAGGTGTTGAGAGGTTAATGCAAGGGAGGAAGCAAAGGTTGATCAGGAAGGAAGCAGAGGTTGAGAAAATTCATAGATGAGTGAGAGGAGAATAACAGAATGATTAGAGATGGGAGAAGAGGTGAATCTTTGTGAGTGATGAACAGGGAAGAGTTATAGTTGATGGTAAATAACAGTATTGAAAGGAAAGGTGAGGAAGATGAAAGTAATTCACAAAGGAAGTGACAAACAGTAGCACAGAAAGGGAAGGAGTACAGCAGTATCAATAATCTGTGGCTAGATCAAGAAGAAGGGAGATAATACACAGGATGTAAGAGTGGAAGGGGGAGATGTACAGGGACAGAGTTGTATTTTGTACATCTGTTTCCAGTGGTATCAACTACATTGATACTATTGGCCATAACATGAAATTGAGGACATACAAAAAAAAAATGGAAACAGAAATTCCCTTCATGGCATAGTGAAATGGATCTCAAGTACATTCGCTTGAAGAAGAATATATGCAGAGTATTCAATGTGCTGCAGATGAGCTAAAATCATATAGCCTCTACATGCAAATTTATACTTACAAAATACTCTAGGAAGTAAGGAATGTTATTACCAAAGTAAATATCAATATATTTTAATATTAATATTTGTAGTTCATAGAGTATTTTGTATAGACTTCGTTGCATGTATATTAGATTAGATCTTTTACAGTTGTACTTTAGAGTGTTGAGCTCTCTTTATCTATTGTATCTCTTACATAAAGATATTTGTACTGAGAAATATGCATGCACACACACACACACACAGTTTTCACAATAAAATCCAGTTGGAATACATGAAAAGAGTTAATATGATATTTCAAAAGACAAATATGAGATAAATAATTTTTATTTTTTTTATTTTTCATTTGAATTCAAAGCAAATATGACCTAGATTTGTCAAGTTTATTATGGCATTCTTCTAATGGATTTCATATAATCATATCGTAGACTTTTATTAAAAATCTCTTAATTGCCAGAGGCTAAACAAATCTGATACATTGTATCAGATTTTTCCTCTAATTTTGCTTTAAACCAGTTTTAACTTTGATGCATAACTCATTTGTTATTCTAAGTCGCATAAGAAGACATGACTTGAGAAATGTCCAATATTATTATCAGATGTTTCTTGTAACACCAACGGCAGCAACTTGAAGAACATGAAGAACAAAATGTGCAATGAACAACAACAGCAACAACAACAACAGCAATAATAGTGGTGGAAGTAGTATTATTTCTTATATGGAAATCTCAGATTTTTCAGGCAAAAGATATAAGGCAAGGTGGATCATAGTGGCATATGAACACATAGAGGGATGGAACTAACAGCTATGAATTATTTAGCAGAAAGAAAGAGAAAAACAGAGGATGGGAAAGACAATATGGGAGAGGCAAAAAGAGACAGAAACAAAGAAAGATATGCAAATCAGAAGAAAGAAAGAGACTGTAAATGAATGACTCGGTAGTGGACTAGCAAAGTAACTCTGAAGTCTGCGGTTCATATCCCCACACTGGAACTGTGAAAGTATCTATTGCCAAGACAAAGTTTCCAATGACAGAATTTACATAGTCATTATTGTTTGAATCTAGCCTCAGGTTAGCTCATACTCAGGCAATCTTATAGAGGCTGTCTTGGACTATAATATCTAATGGCAATGGTATGGCTGTGAATGTAAGAAGCTTGCTTTGGAGCTATATGGATTGAGATTCCTTTGCACTGCATGGCATCTTGGACAAGTTGCTTAAATTGTAGTCCTGGGATGGCTAAAGACTTATGAATGGATTTGGTAGATTGAAACTGAAAGGAGCCTGCTATATATGTGAGTGTATATGTATGTATTTTCTTCTCTCAATACTAGTTTATACACTATCATCTTTCTGATGATGAAGCTTTCAAAAACTTTAAGAAAGAATAAAATATTTAATCAGAAGTAATTTCCCATGTTTGTGCTTGTCCCAGAACATCACTTGACAACCAGTGGTGGTGTATTGACATCCCCGTAACTTAGCGGTTCGGCAAAAGTGACCGATAGAATAAATACTAGGCTTACAAAAAATAAGTCCTGGGGTCGATTTGCTCGACTAAAGGCAGTGCTCCAGCATGGCCACAGTCGAAATGACTGAAACAAGTAAAAGAGTAAAGAGTAGACCGTTACTTTATTCCATTGACCACAGAAGGATGAAATGTAAAGCTGCTCTCAGCAGATTTGAACTCTGAAAGCAAAGTACCAGAAGAAAAACCTAAAAACAATTTTACCAATGATTTTGTTAGTTTGCTTGATATTATTATTACTATTAGTACTACTACTATTATTAGTATATATCTACAAGAGGGAAAATAAGTTTGGTGAAGTAAATAACTATCAATAAATGGATTGGATTCAAAATTTTGTCTCATGTCACATTTTCTTTTTTTTCTTTTACAGTGCATGTGCAGAGGTTGATTGCCATTTCCACCTATTTGCAGCTATTATTGGTCATCATACTGAATACATATTTTCAATTTATCATTTTATCTG
>NC_142937.1:38149912-38234912 GCF_046866305.1 Octopus bimaculoides
ATTAATTGAAAGAAACTGAGCATCTCTAAAGAAATATGGTAACGAAAGGGTTAAAGGAGTGTATGAAATATTAATATGGAAATAGGTAAAAATAAGGTCATCCAGCCATAGAGAATCTGTTTCAATGAAGTTTGTTTGACCAATGCAAGCATGGGTTAGTGGTTATTAAAACAATGATGCTGACAATATAATGTGTATGTGTGTGTGTCTTTGCATACTTTTACATTAACACAATTTGACCAAGATTGGTATTTGTTTGTGTCTTCCATAGACCTCTTGTCGTGCAGGTCAGTGGTTTCACCAGCAGAATTGAAAATTCTGTATGTGGGAAAACAACTAGGTCTTTGCCTGAGGAAATGCAAATGATTGTAGATTATTGCTTCATTAAAGCTTTTTCCAACCATACCAGGACGTAAATTAATTAAGCACACACACACATATAAACTATAAAAAGCCAAAAGTTGTGAGAGGTGTATATATCTGTTAAATCACTTGTCATCTTTAGGATTACAGCTGTTTCACAGCCTTCATCATGTAATAATAATTTCAGTATATAATAATATATTTTACATGTCTGCACTAATGTGTGTGTTACATATTATTATACAATACAATTGTATATTTATAGATCAGTACAGATAACGAAAGCTAGCTCATCAGATCACTAAAACACCATGGTTACACCTATTCTTCAGAATTGAAGAATTAGAGCCTCAGTGAAGTTGCTGTTAATGATCATCACTCCCTCTCCTATTCCCCTCCTTGATCTACAGGTCTTTGATAATCGGGCACTCTCTATATAAACTGTGTACAAGTCACTCTCCACCTGCCTTCATGAATGACTGACCCCCATCTACCATGCTGCACGCCCTCTAGTGTGTTTGAGGAACAAGAAAGTTCTCTAGTGCAGATGCCTTGAATAATACGCAGCTAGCATTATATATGACATATATATAACTATACATGCAAATTCGTGAAGCGTTCCATATTTTTCTATAGGTGCAGAAGTGGCTGTGTGGTAAGTAGCTTGCTTACCAACCTCATGGTCTTGGGTTCAGTCCTGCTGTGTGGCACCTTCAGCAAGTGTCTTCTACTATAGTCTCGGGCCGACCAAAGCCTTGTGAGTGGATTTGGTAGACAGAAACTGGAAGAAGCCCATCGTATATATATATATATATATATATATATATATGTGTGTGTGTGTGTGTATGTGTGTGTGTGCGCGCGTGTGTGTATATGTTTGTGTGCCTGTGTTTGTCCCCCCAACATTGCTTGACAACTGATGCTGGCGTGTTTACGTCACCATAACTTAGCGGTTCAGCAAAAGAGACTGATAGAATAAGTACTAGGCTTACAAAGAATAAGCTCTGGCGTTGATTTGCTCGACCAAAGGTGGTGCTCCAGCAATGTCCACAGTCAAATGACTGAAACAATGAAATGAGTAAAAGAATGCATTACAAATAATTGGTATATAAGCAGTGGTAGTTAGTATTGGACTGTGAAATCGCTTTTAATCTTGCTTTCTCTAGGGGTGGTGCCACAACAAATTGCACCCAGTATATTCTGTGAAACGTCTGGAGACAGATAATGTATGTAGCTGTAGAAACCAAACCAGATGACACATATAAGTTTTACTTTATGAGAGCAGAGGCTCTCATTAAGAAATGACACAGATTGTGACCTACTGTTTAACCCATGCCAGCATGGTAAGCAAATGTAAATAATGACAATAATAATTGTAGTGGAAGACGGTGAGCTGGCAAAAACGTTACCATGCCAGGCAAAATGCTTAGTGGTATTTTGTCTAAGGCGGCGAGCTGGCAGAATCGTTAGCACGCCGGGCGAAATGCTTAGCGGTATTTCGTCTGCCGTTAGGTTCTGAGTTCAAATTCCGCCGAGGTCGACTTTGCCTTTCATCCTTTCGGGGTCGATAAATTAAGTACCAGTTATGCACTGGGATCGATGTAATCGACTTAATCCGTTCGTCTGTTCTTGTTTGTTCCCTCTATGTTTAGCCCCTTGTGGGTAATAACGAAATAGAAATAGGTATTTTGTCTGTCTTCACGTTCTGAGTTCAACTTCTGCTGAGGTTGACTTTGCCTTTGATAAAGAAATAAGAAATGTTGTATAAAGAAATAAGATAATAATAGTAGTGATAGTAATGATGTTAGTGCTTGTGTGTGAATGGTTACATTTTGCATGACATTTTTTGAGTGAAGCAGTGAAGTCATGTTTACAAACCCTGCAAACAATACAGCTTGTTTTAGCTTTGGTGTTTTGACTTGTGACAAGTGATGGAGTAAAATATCCCTTAGTTGAAGCACAAGCAAAAACTGGCTGCAGGACTGGTATCTGACTGTGAAATAACATTTTGTCCTATCAAAGTCACCATGAAAAAGAGATGTAAAACGGAGAAACAATATTGATAATAAGGATAATGAAAAATAAAAAGAAACAAGAGTAAGAAGTAAACGAAGAAAGAACAGAAAAAGATAAATACATGAAGAAAACTGGAATATTGGGAGAAAAAAGAATGGTGCTGTTGAATCATTGTTCAATGTATGATGACATGCTTGGAATTGATGGGTATTTTATCAAGCCTGAATAGTTTACAGGTACTTTATTGCAGTTAGATGAAAGAGGACATGAGAATGTGAATTGAATATGTAAATGAGAAGAAGTGTAATGAAGGTGGAGCTATATGCAAATAAGAAGAATGAAAAGAGACTGAATGAGGGAGAGGTAAAAGAAAAGGATAAGAAAGGACTATAGTGATGTTTTTATTGATAGAAGTACCAATAACAGTAGTATTAGCAGCAGCAGCAGTAGAAGTAGTACAGATTTCTATAAGTCTTAAATCAGATTAAGCAGAGACTCTCTCTGTCTCACCATATATATACATACATGTGTGTGTGTGTGTGTATGTATATGCATATTTATGTATGTATATATATGTGAAGGCGCATGGCTTAGTGGTTAGGGCATTCAGCTCTTGATTGTTAGATCTTGAGTTCAATTCCCCGGCAACGTGTTGTGTCCTTGAGCATGACACTTTATTTCACGTTGCTCCAGTCCATTCAGCTGGCAAAAATGAGTAGTACCTGTATTTCAAAGGGCCAGCCTTGTCACACTCTGTGTCATGCTGAGTCTCCCTGAGAACTACGTTAGGGGTAGACGTGTCTGTGGATTGCTCAGTCACTTGCATGTTAATTTCACGAGCAAGATGTTCCATTGATCGTATCAGCTTGGACCCTCGTTGTCATAACTGATGGAGTGCTCCTAAATATGTGTGTGTGTATATATATATATATATATATATATATATATACATATGTATATATGAATATATATATATATATGTATGTATGTAGATGTATTTGTGTGTGTGTGTGTGTAAATAAAAAATAAAATAAAATATTGAGAGAGGTAATATATATATATATATATATATATATATATATATATATATAGACAGAGAGAGAGAGAAAGGGAGAAAAAGTGAGAGACATATAAGGACTTCAATGAAAAAATTTATGTATGTAAATTTAGATAAAAAGTTAAAAATAAATTTAAAAAATTAAAAAATAAAGAAACATTTTGAATTATTCGCTGCAATGGCAACAACTTCAACAACAACCATTAAACAGAACAGAACAGTAAAAAAGATAATGAGAAATAGCAAGTCAGGGAGAGAAGAAATATAAAGAAAATATTTACAAAGACGCTAAATTAGTGTCTTCAAGATGTCTCATTTTAATTAAGTGAACATACACACACGCACACACACATCCATCAATGCATGCCTACATGCATACATATATGCATGCTTACATGCATACATGCATACGTATGTATGTATGTTTATTCATGTGTGTGTGTTTATGAGTAGAAGCAATGAAATCTCATCAAATTATTTTATAGCGAATACCAAAAAAATGTAGCATGTGCAACAACATTAACAATACCAATAACTGCAACAACAATGCACAAACTAATATAATTGTTGCAAAAGGACAGAAAAATGAAAAAAGAAATCAATGAACTAATATGGACATCTTTAATTCATGTTTTATACACACACACACTATTATATACATATGTGTGCGTGTGTGTGTTTATATATATATATATATATAATGTAACTATATCTATATGTTGATATATATCAATACAA
The DNA here is from genome assembly GCF_046866305.1 of Octopus bimaculoides. Lineage (NCBI taxonomy): Eukaryota > Metazoa > Mollusca > Cephalopoda > Octopoda > Octopodidae > Octopus > Octopus bimaculoides. The sequence goes on from NC_142937.1 coordinate 38,154,087, forward strand.
CACACACACACACACACACATATATATATATATATATATATATATATATATAAAGATATATATATATATATATATATATATATAGATATGTGTGTAAAGATATATATATATATACATACACTAATATATATATATATACACACACATATATATATACGCATATATGTATGTTTATTTATATACACACACACACACACAATAGTTGAAAAATCCTTCATGCTATTAAGGAGCTAAATATTTGCCTGGCCAATTTCCAAGATGCCAATCACTATAGACCTGCGATGGAATATCTCTGACAGACATTTGCTACAAAGACAAATGCCAGCCCCTTTCTCTTCAAACTCAAATATCTCAGACACCCCCAACAACCATGATCCCACCTCATTTTGCTATTATTTGCACCTACCCACCAACATCAATGTTGCCACCATCATCACATTTGCCTCTCTTTGACATTCTCATCATAGCACCCACCTTCATATCAGAAATACCGCTGCTAATGGTGCTGCCATCACCATAAGAACCATTTCAACAACTACTGGCATTAGTACCACCACATCTCCACAATAACCAATGTTGCCACCTGCATATATCTGTGTATGAGTCTGTACACACACACACATACGCATGTATATATCCATATAATTCTTATACATACACGTAAATAAATATATGTGTGCGTATATATATATATATATATGTGTGTATAAATATACATATATAAACATACATAATATATATGTATATATATATATGTTCCACATGCGTGTATGTATGCATATGTATTCTGTTCAGCAATTTTTGTATTCCATTTTATTTGTACATTTATAAATATATTTTCACTTTTTCTTTTTTACATTATTTATATTGTTGATGCTTTTTTTTGAGCATTCTCTGCTGTTATTTTATCTCTGTGATTTCTTTCACTTGTATTTTCTACAAATTTTTATGTAATATATTTTTTCGTCTTTGTATTCCTTGTATTGCTTTACTCTTCGTATTCTTGTGTATTCAGTCTTTGTACCTTGTAGTTTTTTCTTCTTTCTTTTTCTTCTTTTACCAACCGTTTATTTCATTTCTGGCAGTTGTATTTATCTAATAGACTTGACCAAAGTTGTTCCATTCTGCTCTTCAATGGAGAGTAATTGAGTTAGTTGTTAAAAGAAGCTCTTATTTAAGACGAGAGTGGGAAAAAATTGGATAGAAATTATCATCTGAGATGAGAGGGTTGCAAAAGAGTTAAAATCAGAACAAATAAAAGCAACAACAACACATACAGTAACTACAACAACAACAACATCATTAACAGGAACAGCAACAACAACAACACTAACAGAAACAGCAACAACAACTGTTACAATGATATCAAATAGCTGCAATAACAGTTTGAGTGACGAGAACAAAGACTTTTTTGAAATCATTGGAGAACAAATTTTGAAAGTTGAGAAAGGTTAAAGAAAAGTGAATTTATTATGACAGCGAATTACTGGTAGAAATTGCAACAACATTGGCTCCCCATGGTGGGTGGAACAGTAATATTTACATATACTCTGCCACCACTTTGCTGGACACCATGCTATACACTTTGACATGCAGTGAGGTATTGTATGCAGTGCAGCATAGAAGTGTGATTTTCTATAGAATCTGATTTACCATTGAGCTGATCTATGATTTGACGTTCTAGCTATAATTGTCTATATTCATTCATCTCATTCATAGTGAATTTTGCACTATGTTATTCAATATATCCATGCATTTATAAAACAGTTAAACATGGTTTCAATGATAATTGGCTGTTATTTTCAGCAGATCAAATGGTGACTATGTGCAGTTAGGTTTAGTGCCTTATAGAAACTTCAATTCGAACGAAATGGCGAACTGATCAAAAGATATACCTTACAAAATAAAATATTCTTGTGCACAATTCAGAAATATGTGGACAGACTGCAGCTTAAACAACATCTATCAGGATATTTTAAGATCTTTATTAGTAGTGATATTTCTTAGATGCTATAAAATATATTGATTTCACATTTTCACACAAGGACACTATTTGGGAGGAAGGGGTAAGTTGTTTAGATTGTGCCCAGTGCTCAACTGGTGCTTAATTTATCAGCCCCGAAATTATCAAAAACTAAGTTGACCTCAGTGAAATTTGAACTCAGAACGTAAGGATGGATCAAATAAATGCCACTAAGCAGCTTACTCCTCTGCACAGCTGAAGAAGTCACATTCTCTACATCAATATATTTTATAGTATTTAAGGCAGTGACGTGGCAGAATCGTTAACATGTTAACCTTGGGAATGTGATTATCGCTGTATGTGGCCAAGCATCATTGTGATGGAAGAACACCTTTTGTCTTGAAACCAAATATGGTCATTTTCCTTCTAGCGCTGACTTAAGCCACTCAAACTGCTCACAGTAGAACCCCTTTGTTATCGTTTGGTTTGGGTTTGAAAGTTCAAAGTGGACTACACCTTTCATATCCCACCAAACAGATAACACCTTACATGGGTGAAGACCTTCTTTAGCCTGGGGTGCCAGTATTTGTTTCCCTAACCACTGTCTTCAGTGCTTGACAACTTTATAAAGAGCCTATTTCTTGTCACCAGTCACTATTTGGTCTAAAAAAGGCTCATTCGTGAAACGTGACAGTAAAAAAGAGCACACATTCACTCTCTGCACGCGATTAAACTCAGAAAGTCTGTGAGGAACACACTGACCCAATTTGCTGACTTTTCCAATGGCATGCAGGTGTCGATGAATGGTTGATTGACCAAATCGAAGCTTCTCTGCTAGTTCCTCAACAGTTACGATGGGATTTTATTCCACCGGGTTTTGAAGAACGTCCTTATCAATTTCAGTAACCACCATTGACACTGGCTTACACTTATTTTCTGATCCCGATGTACTGCATTAATATTCCTCGCACTTGCTGTTGCATTTATTGAACTCATAAAGCAAAATAGGCCGAATATGTTCCTTTGTCACTTCCATTAAGGCTTTGAAAAAATAGCTGTTAAAACTGAACTGCACTCTTCAAAACTTGCATTAAGAATAAGATAAAATTACTACCTGCTTTTATAGAAAGTTGATGAAAGTAGTTTATCCCGTCGGGATGACCCAATGTGTGTGTGTGTGTGTGTGTGTGTGTGTGTGTGTGTGTGTGTGTATATATATATATTCTTTTACTTGTTTCAGTCATTTGACTGCAGCCATGCTGGAGCACCACTCTAAGGGCTTTTAGTCAAACAAATTGACCCCAGGGCTTATCCTCTGTAAGCCTAACACTTACTTTATCGATCACTTTACCAAAGTGCTAAGTTACGGGGACATAGACACACCAACATTTGGTTGACAAGCAATGGTTGTGGGGACAAACAGACACAAACACAAAATATATATATACACTGGGATTCATTCAGTTTCCATCTACCAGATCCACTCACAAGGCTTTGGTCAGCCTGAGGCTATAGTAGAAGACACTTGCCCAAGTGCCATGCAGTGAGACTGAACCTGAAAGCATGTAGCTGGGGATCTGGCTTCTTACCACACACCCATGCCTGCATCAGTGTATTCATTTTCCTGGAAGTTTAGAAGAATTTAAATGGAATTTCTGAAAATTGTCCCCCACCCCGTCCCAAAAGACTTTCACCGTAAAGTTTTGTATATTCGGAATCTACATAATAAAAAATATATACATAGAAAATTTCACTAAAAAATATTTATTTTTCTGAAAGTTATGACATTCCAAAGTCGGGGCGGGCGTACAACTCTGTAGTTATGCCACATTGACGAACATGAGTTATATTTTTGTGAATGATTGTGTTTACTTGCAGATGTATGCGTTTGAGAGAGCGAGATAGGAAAAGGGGGAGAAAGGAATAGAGAACGGGAGCAATGTGTATGTTGTTGTCACAGATCACGAATGTGTGGCTGTGTGTGTTTTTACGTATCAATGTTATGAAAAATAGGTAAAGATTACTGAGGGGAAAGTTTAATCTATGACTTTGTATGTATCACTTTCTCTCTCTCGCACTCCCTCTTTTACTCTTACTCTCTATATTATATGTTGAGCGCGTGTGTAAGAACGCCGTTCCAGGTAGAAGGGAAGAAATATAAAAGTTGTTAGAAACAACAGCCAAATCTCCCTTAAATCGCACTAAGTAAACGGAATTTAAAAAATCCAATTACTGCACTGGAAAGTTCACATCGAGAAAATTCCATTGATGTAAAAATTTTCACGAAAAAGTGGAAAATGTGGATTTCTATAGATGCAACACACACACACACACACACGCTCACAAACTAAGCTATATTATAGTTATAAGTGAAAGTATAAATGTATAAAAGTCAGTGCTAGTACATAGACTACGTGCGTTTCATAGTTGAAATAGGACTATATAAAATCATAAGCAAATTCTATCCAAGTTTATTAGAACGAGGAAATGATTTTACTCCCAAAACCAATCACTCTTCAGGTTAAATCCCTAAGAAAATACCTAAAATCATTCAAGGAATAAACATCAATATGAGAAATGAAAATATATATAAAGAAACAAAATCTGTAAACTAATACCTACATTAACGGTATTAATATAATTATTAAGAGTTACAATCAAAAATATTGACAAAGAGTATTATAGTGAATAAAATTAAAACATTATGGAAGAAATAAATAATAGTAAAAAAATATGTTAGTGTATAAAGTTAATAAAATACGGATGTCAATATTGTTTATAAAATGAAAATAGGAAAACATGACTTATCTGCTGGCTGGTAACTGTAAATTAAAACAAAATGGCTTCGCTATAGAATTTATAATAAAAGGTCACGTGATAAATATGGCGTCTATTACCCAGAAGTACATGCGTATTATAATTACTAAAATAATAGCGAAAATATCGAAAAAGAAAATCTACCTGAAATAAAAAGTTTCTTGAGGATTAAAAATACTAAAATACATAAACTCGCAAATTAAGGCAGAATAATAACTATACCACATACCAAAATTCTATATTACGTAAATGATGCTAAGAAAACATTGTAAAAGACCGCTCATGTTATCGTTGAATACGTTATAGTCAAAGGTTAAATCATTATGAAAGAAGTAAATAATAGTAACAAAATGTGTTAGTGTATAAAGTTAACAAAAGACGTATGTCCATATTGTTTAGAAAATGAACATTAGAAAACATAACTAATTTACCGGCGATTTACCGTAGATAAACCAATGAGGGAGTACCATAGAATTAATACTGAATGGTCACGTGATAAACATGGCGTCTATTACAAGAGTTAAATACGTATTATATATTTTTTTGAATTAGAAAAAAAATTTTTAATTAATATTTTTATGATGAATGTTTCTTTATATGATATATTATTTAGATTTAAAATTTTAGATTAAAATCTTAGATAAATATTAATATGGTATATGCCTCACAGCATGGATTTGGACGGGTTCTGAGTTGTAGAGTGGTGGTTCGTCTCTAAATCAGTTCTATACATATATATATTATATATTACGAAACCCGGCGTAATATACCGATTTTTGCCTGTAAGGTTGGAATAAATCTTTATTCCCTAATATTATTACTATATATATATATATATATATATATATATATATATATATACACACAATTATATATATATTGAAAGAGAGATAGGTTATGGTGTTTTATTTATATATATAAATATATATATATATATATATATATATATATATATATATATATATATATATATATATATATATATATATATATATATATATATATATATATGGAAATATATATGTCTGTGCACACGTTTGAATGTGCTGTATGCCAGAAGGCTTGCAAATCCAATGGGGGTCTTAAAAGGCATGTTAGGATCCACAATGAGCAGAACTTACCTGCAGGCATTGGTAGTACAAATCAGAGGTGCAATCTGTGTGGGTGTTTTTTCAAAACATTGTCTGGTTTAAAAAGCCACATCAGACGCCATGAAAGGGCTACGGTGTAGGTGCAGGAGGTGGTCAAACTCTGTGTAAGGAGTAGACAACCACCATATATATATATATATATATATATATTGAAAGAGAGAGAGATAAGTGATGGTGTTATAGCTACTAACAATGTGATGATAATAATGGTGTCTGAATTGATGTACTTTGAGTTGGTAATAGTTATAACGTATAACAGAAGACAGTGGTAGTTCTGATAGTTGTATGGAAGTGGTAAAAGCCATGTAAGTAGTGGTGAAAAGAGTAGAGGTAAGAAACGGTGGTGAATATGTTGGTAGTAGTGTCCTAGTGGCACTAGTTGGAACAAAAATTATGTTATTCTAGCAGTAATTGGTTAGTACCGTGCTTGTAATGGTGGTGGTGGTGTTAGTAGTAGTAGTAATAAACATAGCTAGTGGTAGTGGTGGTGATGGTGGTGGTAGTAGTAGTAGTAGTAGTAAACACTGTTGCTAGTCGTGGTGGAGGTGGTAGTAGTTGGTTCACATCACTAGTAGTAGTAGTAGTAGTAGTAGTAATAGTAGTAGTTAGTGGTGTCAGTGATAACGTGTTGGTGGTGTGGAGGACACAGTTCGAAGTAGTGATGGTGGTGTGGAGGGCACAGTTTCAAGTAGTGGTGGTGTTAGGCTGCGTGTGTTAGAGTAGTGGTGGTGGTGGTGGTAGACATCGTTGGTGTTTGCTGGACATTGCACTTAGTCACCATAATATTCAGTCACACTCTGCTGACTTCCATCACATTTACTACATATAATTGCTACCTTGTGGAATCAAAGACTTTTACCATTTCTCTCTGTCTTCTACATATCATGGAAATGGATTGTTCTAGAGTCTGAAGCCAGCATCAACCAGCAACACCACTATGGTGTGGTGGCTGCAGTGGAATGGGTGGTGGCATTGTGAATGGTGGTGTTGGTGGATGTGGGCAGTGACCAACCATAAGTGAATGGAAGTGGGTGGGTTGCTTATGGTAGTAGCAGTGGTGAAGATGCTGATTGTGGCGGTGGGTGTAATTGACAGAGGTATTGTATGAGTGGTGATAGAGGTGATAGTGGTGGTGGGGAAGCTGTAGTGGTGGTGATGGTGGTGGTGATGGTGGTTGTAATGTAGTGGCAATGGTGGCGTCGTTGGTGCTGATGCTGTAGTGCTGGTTGTAGTCGTAGTGGGGGTGAGGGTAGTAGTAGCAGTAGTAGTAGTAGTCAAATATGCTGGTGGTAGCAATGGTTGTAGTCATGTAATGATAATAATGATGGTTATAGCATTGGTAGTGACAGTAGATGTGATGGTAATAGTAGAGCTGTTATTTAACTCTAAGCCAGCTTTGATTAAGCTGAGCCACAATCATATCTAATCCATCCATGACCATCCATTTTTTTTATAGAACTAAATATACTATCTAATGTGATTCACCTTTTATTTATAAAGCAGTAACATGTGAAATGGGGGCATTTCACTGCTATTTCTAACAGAGTGAACAACCACATAATGGTTCCTTCAACTGTCAGTTGGTAGCTGTGAGATTGTTATTTGGCCCTAAGTTGACTCTAATCAAGAGACCCCTGATCTAAAGCATCCCAATTTTTGGTCAAAATGTTTACCTGAGAATTACGTATGTAGGACTTAAAAAGGTAAAGACCCCTTTTGGTCATGCATGACCATAGGATTGCACCTAGAAAGTTCCCTTCCAAGGCACAAGTCCAGGCAAGGTTTTTTTGTAAAAGATCAGTAGTCACCATGACACCAATGTTATCTAAGGGAACGGCAAAGGCTGATACAGTTTGGCATGAGAGACGTCTTAGGTCATTTCTACAGCTGTGATTGTGAGTTCAATCCTCCAACTGCTGAGCCATGCACCTTCACATATTTATGACTTATATTACTAAAGTGAGATTGCAGCCATGCATATCCAACCTAGTTAAGAGCACCCCTGATATGTCGTGTGATAGGATATGCTTGAGAAGACCTGTTGAGTCAAGTAAAACCAATATTGTAGGTGTGGCCAGTGCCCCCAGACTGGTTTGTGTGCTGGTGGCATGTAAAAAGCACCATCCAAACATGGTCAATGCCAGGTCCACCTGACTAGCTCCCATGCTGGTGGCACTTAAAAAAGCACCATCCAAACATGGCTGGTACCAGTAACCCCTGACTGGCTCTCGTGTCAGTGGCATGTAAAAAGCACCAACTGAACATGGCCGATGCCAGTACTGGCTCCAATGCTGGTGGCATGTAAAAAGCACTATCCGATCAATGACAGGCCCGACTGACTAGCTCCTGAGCTGATGGCATGTAAAAAGCACCCACTACACTCTCGGAGTGGTTGGTGTTAGGAAGGTCATCCAGCTGTAGAAACATTGCCAGATTAGATTGGAGCCTGGTGCAGCCAGTGGCTCTTCAGACCTCAGTCAAACCGTCCAACCCATGCCAGTATGGAAAACGGACGTTAAATGATGATGATGATAATGATTACCAATGTTATACTTGCATTTTTTTTAAGATGTGGGAGATTCAGATGTTACATCTGGCATGTCAGGTGAATATTCAGAGATTTGTTTTTGACTAGTTGTGTTATAGTTGATTGGTGTTGTAGTGGTAGTGGTAATGATGGTGGGCAGTGTGGCTGAGGTAGAATATCAATGTCAACAACAATAACAGCAACAAGTATAACACTAACAGGGTCACCACTACCATCTACAACAAAAAGAAGGACAGCAGCAAGAACAATGGTGACAACAACAGCAAAATTATCAAAAATGACAGTAAAAACATCAGTTCAATAACAACCACACAAGACAGCAACATCGACATTAACGACCTCAACAGAAACACTTCAACAACAGGAAAAATAGCAACAACAATAACACTATCACAACCACCACCACCAACAACAACAATAACCACAACAACAACGACAACAGCAACACAACGAAAGCGCAAACTGCAGTGTAATTGTTCAGTCACTTGTAGTTGCCAAATCTCTTTCAACATTCTATCTCTCTTCTTCTTTTTATAACTCCTCCTCCTCATCGTCATCATCATCATCATCATCATCAACAACAACACAATCACTACTGCCATCAGCACCACAACTATTGATTTTCTGCCTCTGTTGTCATTGGCTAGAAGAGTCTGTAGTGTGGTTATGTTGCCATTTTGATTGGCTTTCTTCTTAAATCACCTTATTTGTTATGGGGACCCAAATGCTCAGGTATCACATCATCCACAAAGCATATGTCTACCTTGGACTTCAGCAGCAATAGGTAACTTGCTGCACTTTTTTTCCAACCATGAAAGGTCAATGATTTTTTAAAATATCTGTACCGATTATGGGATAATCAACAAGTTAAACATCTTCTTTTCTTGTGTCATGGCATATTCATGCCTTTGACAGGTCATGGCTTGTTCTTCCTCCATTTATTTCTGTCTCTTGCAACATCATCCAGGTCTTTCTCGCTCTGCACATTCAATCTCTTCTTCATCCAGTTGAACATCTTCATTCTCTGCCTTCCTCTCGCTCTCCTTCCCACCAGCTCAGTCTCCACCATGTAACACTCCGTTCCATCATCCTCTCTGAGTAAATGACCAACAAATTTCCACTGTCTCTCTCTGATAATATCCATCAACTGTCTCTTCCCTTTCATCTTCTTCAACACTTCCACATTCTTCACCTACGAGATTCTAAGCATTTTCCATATAAAACCACATTTCTGCAGCTTCTCCATGACTTCACTTATTGCCCAATACTCACATCCATACATAAGCACTGACCACATATATAGCACTTCAATAGTCTTTTCTTGACTTCCATTCCAATTCTCTTTGCACAAAAAATGTTCCTCATATCCATAAAAGTCTTCTTTGCTAATCCAGTTCTGCACTTGATGTCCTTATCTGAACTTCCATCTGATGTTATCCAACTTCCCAGATATATGAAACTGTCCTTCTGCTTTATTCCAGTTCCATTCACTGTTAAGCGACACATGGGTGCCTATGCTTTCTTGGTACAAACGATTGAGAAGGTTTTCTGGCAGTTAATCGTCAATCCAAGCTTTCCACTCTCCTCAGTCACGATATTAATCAATCCCTGAAGCTTCTCTTTTGTATCGGCAAACAGTGCCTTATTGTCTGCGTACCACAGATTTTTATAATTCCTTCCCCCCAGCTATATCCCTACAATAGTCTTGATCTTGCTTAGTGCTTTCTCACTATACAGATTGAATAAATCAGGAGACAAAATACTACCCTGCCAGATGCCTTTCTGAATGCCAATCCTGTCGCCCAATTATCCATGCACTCTGATGGCTGCTCTCTGGTCCCAGTACAAATTTCAAATCATTCTTGGATCTTTACCATGGACCTTTCCCATTGCTGATAATATTAGTTGCAACTCCTAACAGAGAGGTTGTGCATGTGTGTGTTTGTGTGCATGTGTGTGCAAACATGTGCATGTGCATATATATAAATATATATATATATATGCATGCACACACATATATACATTATATATACATATAAATATGCATATATATATATATATACATAAATATATAAATATACATATATATATACATAAATATATACATATACATACATATATATATATCTACATAAATATATATATATATACATAAATATATATATATACATAAATATATATATATATACATATATATATATAAATATATACATATACATACATACATAAATATATACATATACATACATACTTAAATATATACATATACATACATATATATGTGTGTGTGTATATATATATATATATATATATATATATATTAATAATAGAATAAAAACGTTAGGTTAACTACTCAACATACCACACTCCCTCAATGATCATATATAAGAAAAACAACATAATCAACCAAACATAAGGAATAAAGGGATATAAGAATAACGTAACAAAAATAAAATAAATAAAAAAATAAGAAAATATAAGAAGTAAGATGCAAGATATAGAACATACCATATCAAAAAATTAATACACAAATTATTTCAACTGATAACATACAAATAAATTAAGAATGATAAATTTGAGTTAAAGGTATAAAAGTTCTAAATCAAGTTAAAGTTGAAATTAATATGATTGAAAATTCAAATATATAATATAGATCGATATAAAGTAAATAAAGAAATGAGGTAAAATAAAATAGTCTATCGGTTAAACATTTACTAATATTTGCCTTAAAGTATATATATATATATATATATATATATATATATATATATATATATATATATATGTGTATATATATATATATATGTATGTATATATATATATATATATATATATATATATATATATATATATATATACATGTATAATATATACATATAGATGTATTTATATATATATATATATATATATATATATATATATATATACAGAGAGAGAGAGAGAGAGAGAGAGGCAGATAGATACATATGGTAGAATCCATTCAACATAACTGTCTAATAGAAGCCTAAAGTGTTGTCCAGTGGGATTATCACTGAATCATATAGTTGCAAAACTAACTTCTCTAGCACTGTGCCATTCCCATCTCAAAAAGAACGTCCATTTTTTTCATGTAACATAACATAATTTCTCTCAAATCCTCCTGAAACTAATCACCCTCTAAATTCTGTCATTTACAACACTCAACTAAATATCTTCCCATATTTTATTAGCATCAGATCATGCAATCTCTCAATATGATCTCAATTAATAATCCTTCCTACAAAAGGCACAAGACCTGGAATTTTTGGCGAAAGGACTTGTTGATTACATCAAGTCAGTGTTTCACTGGTACTTAATTTATCAACTCCAAAAGCAAGGTCAACCTTGGTGGCATTTGAACTCAGAACACAAAAACAGATGAAATCCCTCAAAGTATTTTGCCTGGCATGCTAATGATTCAGCCAGCTCACCGCATTGATCTCAATTAATAATGATGCCAAAATTGCAGTTCAAAAAACTAAACGTCCTCTTTGAGACCAGAAATAATTAAAGCACTGGTTAGTTGCTGACTTCAACAAATTTCAGGGAAGACCACATTAAAACGTTCCTCCCACATATGGTAATATACTGCTAAAACAAATACTGCAATTTTAAATTGTGTTTTATGATTGTGAGAAATTTTCAGCTAGTTGTCAAAGTTTTATTTAACACCAAGTTGCAACCACTATCTCACAAATGCACAATGTAATTTTTCTCATTGCTTCCCCTATTTTATGTGGTTTGCGTTAGAGTAAGGGTTCTCAACCATTTTTTTTTATCTGTGAACCCCGTTGACTACGATTTTATTCTGGTGGACCCCCGTAGCAATTCGATGTTTAAAAACTAGTTTTATTAAAATTCCTACTTTCTTTTTCACACATTAACTTGTGTAGGTTGAACTATGTAAAATATCCGAGAAAGAAACCTACCTGTTTCATCTAAAGCAAAAATTTTTCGGGGACTCTTAAAACACTATTGTGGATCCCAAATTTACTATTTTCTGATGCTGACCCCCAAAAGGCTTATGTGGACCCTCCGGGACCATATAAACCCCAGTTGAGAAACACTTCTCTAGAGGAAGGGGTTATTCCATGACATTTGTATATATTCTCCAAGGGTGATGTGATCAATGCCAAATTGCATTCCGCTCCCACAGTAGCAATTTGACAGTAGAAATAAAAATTGCAGCAGGACAGGATTCTAAGTGGTCAGCGTATTGAGAAAGAAGACAGAATCGCAGTTGATGGTTATCGAGGAATTGCTGAAAAGTTCCTGGCTTTAAGGTATCGTGATAGGCCTGGTTGGAGGCCCAACCAGAATTCTTTTATAGAAACTGAAGAACCACTCTACAAACTGAAGAATGACTGCAATAAGTGAGAGGGGAATATGTTGAATAAAGTCATAATTTACATTATTTACATTATTTACATTTGACGGATATTTGTCCTCAACTTGTTTGTTGTTAACACAACCTTTTGGCTGATATACCCTTCAGCCTTTATCAGGTGTCTTGGGAAATTTCGAACCTGGGTTCCAGCTAGAGCTGGACTTCTGATGAAACACTGTGTTAACAACAAGCAAGATGAGGACAAATATCCATCAAATGTAAATAATGTAAATAATGTACATAGTTCCTCATCTCTTAAATATAGAACTGTAAAGTCATAATTAATTGGATCCTCCTGTATTCTCTTTAGCCCAAAGCCAGGAACTTTTCAGTACCCCATTGTAGAAGGGATCAATTGCAAGTGACAAAGGAGAGATGGCATGGGATCAGTCAGCAGTAAGAAGCAAGAGCCATTGTAGTAGTAGTAAGGAAAAATCAGAGAAAGTGGAAAAATCATACAGGGTGTCCCCCCACCATCAAATTGACATCATTTTTGAGTTTAATAATATAGCCAATTCTTGCTCAAATGATCTCAAATTTTAGAAAAATGTGTAAAAACTAAGTTTGGATGAGGCATATCAGGGATAATGACAATGTGCTGTTGATATGGCCACCATATTCACCTGATTTCACACTTTGTGATTTTTTTTTATAGGGCTATGTGAAAGAACTGGTTTATATCCCCACCTCTTCCCAACAAGCCTAGAAGAACTCAAGTAGAGAATCACGGAGGAGCTGGAGAATGTTATGCAAGACATACAACAGCATGTCTGGCTGGAGCTGGACTACTGACTTGATGTGTGTCGTGTCACAAGCAGTGCATATATTGAACGTTTGGGAAGCTTTGTGAAATCGGTTATAAAATCTACATCCCTCTGAATCTGTTGTTCAAATTTGATAAATAAATCTTTTAATGTTCAACATGAAGCATGTACAATTTCGTATGCATAGGACGTGTAGCTACTCAGATATTCACATTTGAAATAATGTCAATTTTTAGGGAATACCCAGTGTTTGGGGCTCAGAGTTTGACATGTGCGTGTTATGATAACTTCATCCCAATCAGTCAGAATCAAGCATCAACTTCTCTTAGTTAATGGATCCAACTGATAAACTCATCTTTCACACACTCTTTACTTCTGATGTCATTCATCTGCCAGATACTGAACTAAATCTATTTTCTACCAATCCTTCTGGTGCCCACCAAAAACACCATTTTGTGTGTGTTCATTTTGTATTCCATTTGATGGATATTTGTCCTCATCCTCTGGTGCCCACCAAAAACACCAGTTTTTTTTTTCTCTCTCCACAAGTGTTTCTTGGAGACATTGATCTGAAGATGTTCAGTCTAAATATTAACTATATCAATCAGTCCAGTGGGGAACACAGAAATCAAGGGTAATCACCCCACCTCAAATTCTAGCAAATTAATTTAAACATTAAGCCACATTATTGTAATTCTCACCTTATTAAAATTAAACAGTTGCTATATATATGCATACATACACACATGCAGATACACACATATATACTCAGATATACACATACACATGCATATGTACAAGGTTCCAAGACTTAAGCCAACAAAATGACCATCTGAGGGATTGGAAAACATTCATACTACAACATGCAACGGTGATAACAGCGCTTGTTCGTTGTTGTTGTTTTTTGGGGTGGGGTGGGGGTGGCAGCAGTGGTGATAGTAGCAGCAGTGGTGGTGGTGGTGGCAGTGGAGGTGGCAGCAGTGGTGAAGAAGAAGAAGAAGAAGAAGAAGAAGAAGAAGAAGAAGAAGAAGAAGAAGAAGAAGAAGAAGAAGAAGAAGAAGAAGAAGAAATGATATCAAAAGCAACAAGACAAGAACATTAACAAAAACTACACCAAAAGGAAAAGCAATAAGAATAACAACAACAACTGCCACAATGACAACAATACTAACAACAACAATGACAGCTTCACTATCAATAGGCAACATCATTTTAAGCATGTTTTATTGTGGAGAAGAAACAGATAATGTTTAACTAGTTATATGAATATTGATTGATTTTATCTGTTAGAATATACTATCAATATTTTCAAACAAGAGTTATATACACACTGCTATGTGTATATATATATATATATATATATATATATATATATATATATATATATATATATGTATGTATGTATGTGTGCTTATATATATGCATGTATATGTGTATACATATAAATATATATATGTATGTATGTATATTTATATGTACACACACACACTCTCTAACTCTACAAAATACTCCATGTTCTTCATAGAAATCCACTCAGGTGAAACCATTCTTTGGGCTTTCATCAGTCCAAGATACGAGCTTTATGAAACCTAGAAATTGTAGGAAATGCGTAGAAATTTTATGAGTTTTTATCCAAATAGACATATACAAATATACAAAAATGTTTTTATCCATAAGAAAAACATACAAATATACAGCATGAATGGTCTGTGTGGATGTCCATCCAACCAATGCACATATATACCCATGTTCATGCAAATGCACACACATGTAAACATACATAAAAAAATAGACACATGAAGAAACTTACTCAAACGCACAAATATATTTACATCCACATCCACACTCACATGCATAAATATTGATAAGATGCTAGTTTAGATCAAGATCAAAAGAATGTGAAGCATCTTTCTTGTGTTGCTGTTTTCTCAGTGAAAAACCATGAAAATCTAGAATAGCAGAAAAATGTATTAATAATCATGAATGCCACAGATAGATGAGGAACGAGGGTTCTAGCATAGTATTGAAATTGCTGTTGGTTTTTATAGATGAGGACCAAATTAATGTGTCATATCCAAGGTAAACATAACCGAAGATTTTTATTTTATTTTACTGAGAAGGTCAAATAATAGTAGAACATGGCAATTGTTGTCTCCCTACTTACCAAAGATCAGATTCACTGCCTGCTGCATGTTCATATTTAATTTTTATGAATTTGGATTTTAGGTTTGTTTCTCTTCCATTTCATGCCTGCAATTAATCATTCACAAGATTGACCATGTGGTTAAGAAGACCATTTTGCAACCATGTGGATTCAAGTTCAATCCAACAGCACAGCATGTTGGTGAATGCTTTCTGCAGCTAATAATGCATTTTGAGGAAATTTAATAGATGAAAACCTGGGTGTGTGTGTGTGTGTGTCAGTGTGTGTGTGTGTGTGTGTGTGTGTGTGTGTGTGTGTGTGTGTGTGTGTGTGTGTGTGTGTGTGTGTGTGTGTGTGTGTGTGTTTCATAAAAAGTGCTTGACAGAATAAGTACCAAATTGAAAATAAATAGTGGGGTTAATTTGACAGACTAAACCCTTCAAGACAGTGCCACAGCTTAGCTGCAGTTCAACAACTAAATCAAGTAAAAAAGAATAAATAAATAAAATTGAATTCATTTTCATTAAAATTAATGACTTTTGCTCTTCATTAATTCAAGTGTAATTGTAATTAATTAAGCATTTTTGATTGGCTAAGTTCAAGTATGTTAGCTTCCACTTAATAATAAATGGTCAAGTTCTTTGAAGAATCTCAGAAAGTCTTAGCATCAATTTATTATAAAACTAGTTATTCTTTTTGGTGTTATATAGCTTCATGCTAACTATAATGAAGCAGAACTGTGCTCAAAGGGGTTCCAACCGTATCTAGTCATCTATTTTAGGGATATCTTGGAATATATAATCCAGAGTGTATTCTTTTCCTCAATTTTTCATGACATTTGCATGAGTTTCAAAGAAATTTGGTTGCTATTTCTAGCAGTTTGATCACTATGAAGGCTCCCTCATTAGCTCATTCTTGTGATTTGTTTTGAGAGATTAATAATAAGATAATCCTTGAAGTTTTAACTAGAAGAGTTTAACATAAAAGTTAATTCTATAAAAACAATATGTCAGGGGGAAAAGAAAATGGAACAGTAAAGGGTGGTAGAATGATTAGGTGTTTGTGTCTAGACAGTTATATATAAAGATAGATAAACAGATGAGAGTGTGAATGTGTCTAAACAAATATGCATGTGTATATGTGTACGTATATGTCTGTTTGCATCTATCTCTCTTCCTTTCCATTTCTCTCTCTGCATATATAGATATATATTTGTTTGTGTGTATGTGTATGCATTATGTGTATGTGTGTGTGCATTATGTCTATGTGCTGATGGATAGATAAGCAAGGAGGTAGGAATGGAGGAGATGGATATTTTGTTGCTTACTGTTCTTTATTATAAAAGTAATTTCAATTATTTGTGAACGTGTTTGTCTCGTAATTTGCTAATTGGATTATGAATTGTGACTTTTGGATAGAATTTTCGAGATTTTCATTTAATTGGGCAAATTTTTCAGACAATTTTTTCACAGAAATAAGCAAATTAAAGTTGTCAGTGATCAGTCATATTTTGGAGATGACCCAGTGGTTTTGCTTTCTTTTCCACTAAGTTGCAAGCCTGTTATATTTTTATTGGCAAATATAAGTAAATATTGGAGTCATACTATCTATTTTCTTAATTGATAGGTCTAGAGAAAGGGGCAATGCCCATATAACCACTGCAGGTCTTTTTAGACTAGTGAGAAGGATACCAATCTCATCTATAATTGCAAAACAATATCGGAACAAAAGACATAAGCAAAGAGGGAATTTCAGAGAGCTGATATTCTGAACAGTCAATTGATCAAAGTGCTTTGAGTTGAAAAAAGGTCGAAACTGCTTCTTTAATTTTATTTTTTATTCATAATTTTACTCAGTCAAAAGAAGAAAAGCACAATTCCAAGAATTCTGTACAGAAGCTTCAAGACAATTGGGAAGAAAGAAATTATCCTTTCACTGGAGACCTGATCTGAATGTTTGCAAGAGCACAGGCTCTGTTAAAAGCACTTAATATCCAGTTTTGTTGCTAACCCAGGTAACAGTTTAACACCAAAGAAAAAGAATGGTCTCACCAACATTTCCCAAATTTCACTTACATGATTTTGGTCAACACAATGTTTTCATGAATTTAAGGCTTTGGTCAACCCAAGGCCACGGCAGATGAAAGTTGTCCAGTTTATCAGGCAATAGGTTTGAGCCTGAATCCACAAAGTTGCAGGATGACCATTTTACCACACATCCATGCCTACATCATAGAAAAGTCTGAGAAACTATAATACAGTTCTATATTGAAGAGATGAGGAATTATGTACATTATTTACATTATTTACATTTTGATGGATATTTGTCCTCATCTTGTTTGTTGTTAACACAACATTTCGGCTGATATACCCTCCAACCTTCATCAGGTGTCTTGGGGAAATTTCAAACCTGGATTCTCATTTCTAAGGTATTTTTCGATGTTGTTGTTGTTGTTGTTGTTGTTGTTGTTGTTGTTGTTATTGTTGTTGTTATTATTATTATTCCCGAATAATAATAATAATAATAATAATAATAATAATAGTAACAATGAATATAATAACATCGCAAAATACGGAGTGAGAACCCAGGTTCGAAATTTCCCCCAAGACACCTGTTGAAGGCTGGAGGATATATCAGCCGAAATGTTGTGTTAACAACAAACAAGATAAGGACACATATTTGTCAAATGTAAATAATGTAAACTATAATACATATTCCAATTTTAAAATTTTATGCCATTTATATCAATAAAATTTCATTGCCTATCCTTGCTATTAATTTTATTGTGGAAAAGACTAGTCCTCTCATGAGGACTAAAGGTTTTTATCTCCTTATATTATTCAGTTCTGAGATAAGATTTTTGCTATTCTAGATGGGTAATTGTGATATGATTTACAGAATCCACATCTTGCTCATAAATTCCATTTTTAGATATATGATTTCTAGGGCTAGACACTCTTGCTATCACTTAAAAATAGACAGAGTGTACCCAATACACTGTACCATGTCAACAGTACTAGACATGTTGTCCCATGTGGGGGAAAATTACAAATTCATTCTACGCTTCTTAGTACTTGTTTAAAGTAACTTCCCCCAACCAAATGCAGGAAGACCAGGATATGACTTGCATATTCCATGTTTTGCTCATACATTCCACATATACAAACAAACACACACACATATTAAGATGGGTTCTGGGTAAATAATTATTTCAGTTTTTTTTTCTACCTTCTGTTCCATCACAGATTCTCACGTGTTTATAACATCACTGAGTTGGTGATTAATTATAATTTATATCCAATTATTTTGTAGTCACATGACATAATGGAATCATATTTCATTTCACATTCCCAGACCCCCTACATTTTAGATTCCAATTATACTCTGGCTATTTCCTGTTATATTCTCTATTTACAATTTTACACACACATACATATATATATATATATACAGCCTTTCATATATACACACAAACAGTGAGTGGAAAAAGCACAACATAAATACAGTCAGATAAATAAGAATTATAAATATATATTTTTATATATATATATATATATATATATATATACACACACACACGCACACACACATATATGTATATGTGTGTGTGTGTGTATGGATGTATGTATACACACAAGCATATATACGTGTGTTTAATCATTTATGGTTATATCAATTATATTTGCATATTTGCTAAAGAATATGTATGGCTCGCAATTCTAACATATATGATTGTGAGCATGCATGTGCAGATTTTGTGTGTGGTTGATAATAATTGTATTAACAGTGATATCAACTCTATCTTATCACATTTCAAACAAATACATAATCTTTTCTTTGTAAAAAAACCATAATGAAAAAAGTAAATAAAATACAACTGTACAAAAATATGAGGATAATAAGTCGATAAATAAATAACATATATGAAGAAAAAAATACATAATTTTGATATATATGAAAATGAATTGCAACAATATATGAAATACAATACCTACATGCACACACCACCTACAAACAATAACATACAAGCGTGCACACAATTACTCTCAGACAGTAATATACATTCACAAATACACACACATTTACAATCATGACCAATAATATTAAATCTAAAACAAAAAAAAATATCTCTGCCAGAATTATAGATATTATTATTATTATTATCATTATTGTCTTGGGCCTTTGTGACCAATAAAAGAAAATCATTATCATCATCATCATCATCATCATCATCATCATCATTATTATCATTATTATTATTATTATTATTATTATTATTATTAATCATCATCATCATCATCATCATCATCATTATCATTATTATTATTATTTATTATTATTATTATTATCATCATCATCATCATTGTTGTTGTTGTTGTTGTTGTTGTTGTTGTTGCTGCTGATGTTATTATCATCAACAAGAATAGAGGGTTGCATTATAATAGTTCAGGATCAGTATCTGTTCATTAAAAACTAACAAGCCAGCATTCTTCAAATAATGCTGATCTTACCTGCCATTTTTGTAATAATTGGCAACCTGAGATCTGTGTATTTTATGCTATCCTCAAAGAATATACTAATTGCTGTTATAGACTTGATCAGTATTCGCACTTGATCATATGCCATCAGTTTAGACCCCCGTATTAGAAGAACTAGAAGGAACATAAACTTGCCAATGTAGTAGAAAATAAAATCTCCACCGCTCTTTGGTCTGATCAAGCTATTTAGATTTTCAGAACAGATACTGTGGTGAAAGTCACATTCACGAAATATGTTTTCTCATCGTTATGTAAATTGTAGCAGACCATGGTACCTCTGTGAAAAAAAAAATATATGGAGTGGCTGTGTGTAAGTAGCTTGTCTACCAGCCACATGGTTCTGGCTTAAGTTCCACTGCATGGCACCTTGGGCAAGTGTCTTCTACTATAGCCTCGGGCCGACCAAAGCCTTGTGATTGGATTTGGTAGACGGAAATTGAAAGAAGCCTGCCGTATATATGTACATATATATGTATTTATGAGTGTGTTTGTCCCCTCAACATCGCTTGACAACCGATGCTGGTGTGTTTACGTCCCCGTAACTTAGCGGTTCGGCAAAAGAGAGACCGATAGAATAAGTACTAGGCTTACAAAAAATAAGTCCTGAGGTCGATTTGCTCGACTAAAGGCGGTGCTCCAGCATGGCTGCAGTCAAATGACTGAAACAAGTAAAAGATTAAAAGAGTATGTACAATGATCTTGAAATAGAAGCGTCATAAATGAGGCATCTAAGAATAGCAACTGTACCAGTGATAACTTTGGGTTAACATCAAAAGGTACTCTTAAATACTATGGTGAAATACCTGAAAACTTAAAAGTATCAGTTCTACAAGAAAATGTTCTAATGGGTCCTGCCCACATCTTAAGTAAAACATTGTCAATCTGAGAAAATCTGGATCTTGTTAACTCTTACAATTTTCCATGAATCTCAACAAACTTTTGACTTAATTTTAATTCAATGCTTTTTTTTTGCTTTTTTTTACTTGTTTCTCACTCTTCTCCAATCCTTACTCCCCACTAAGCCAAAACAATAGGATAATGCTGTTGCTCACTGTATCTGACACTTCTGTTTTAGAGGAAGAAACTCTTTTGCTCCTCACCTACTGATTTTTATTTTCATCTTTGGTCTTCATTTAAGGATGGATGGCTCTCATATAGTCTTTATTACAACACAGGAATAGTAACTGTACTTTTTTTATCCTGCTTTTCAAGTCCAGTTGCCCTCAAATCCATTCCCACTTAGAATGAGGAACAGCTCTGCTTGTCTGCTTTTTGGGAGGGAGTGGGGGATGTGGGATAAACGTGTCCACAGATATCCATACGGATTCCACCTAATCACATATCATGGATCATCTTTATACTCCCCACATCTTTATATTGTTTTACAGTATATTATGAGTCACCAAGGGTTTACATCCATGGTCTGGTATGATTCAAGTGTTTATAAGACCCGTATGCTCTGGCACAATACTGAGTGTGCATTTCAGCAGTACCAACTCTCTCCTTGTTTCGTTCTTGGTCTCAAAAACCAGATACCTGTATCTATGTGGTCTTCTAGTAATTGGATACATACCTTACCAAACATCAATCGAAGTTTTCTTAAACTTCTGTTTTGATAAAGTTTAAGCACTTTTGGTTCCTGCAGTTGGTAAAAGATCTTTAAACGCCTTGTTGTTTAGTGCTTGGTCAGCCCTGAGCAGACATATTATAGATTTTGGTGTTGGTGTTTAGCCCCATGACTACTAAGATTTACTGTATTTACTAGTGCAGATGCCACTTAAAAAGGACCCAGTACATTCTGGCATCAGGAAGGGCATCCAATCATACAAAACCCAGCCAAAGCAGAGAATGGAGTTCAATGCAATCCTTCGATTTGTTGAATCCTGTTAAACCATCCTAAACATGCTTGCATGAATGGTAGATGTTAAATGACGACGATGATGATGATGATGATTACGATGTAACTGTATTATCTATTTGCACCTAATCATTTATTACAGCTATAGCAAATGATCTACGTTAAATGATGGATATTTTTTTTCTTTGCAGAATTTCCATCTGTTATCATCAGAGTAATAAGAGCAGGGACCAGAGTAAGATTTGGTTGCTATTTCTAGCTGGTTATGTATCTAGGTAACAGCTTCCTCATTTGGCACTCACTATGCATGCGAGCATGTCCAAATATGTATGTGTATGTATGCATGAACGTATATTTGTATGTGTGTATATACATACATATCATATCTATAATGCTATGTTATTAAGAAGTATTTGTATGGAATGTGTGTGTTTTGGCGAGAGGAGCTATTTTCGATGAAGTTAGGAAATTTGTCTTGATTTCCTCTTTTGTCTTACATAATGATATGATTTACTCATCGTTTTGTACAGTGATATCCCAGTGTAGTGTACATGTTGTACCACTATTATTGTCAAATACAGATATTTGCTTACATATTTATACCACTTAATGTCTGTTCTGATTTCAGTGTGTTGAAATATAGCCAGATTGATACTAACATTTACTAAGTAATGTCTTTGAATATATATTTCATCTTTTCACCACTACTTGGCAGTAAGAGCCAATATAATGGATAATTTATTGATGCTAACTGCATATTCTCTTATCGCTACCAGCCTCTTAATTTGTCAGTTTTGGTTATAGCTCTTTGAGGTCAAACATTCACACTCTGCAGTCAAAACTGAGTGTTAAATTTTACTGTTTCTCTGTTTTCTTGAGATTTGGTGAGAACAGAGCTGGAGAAGTATTCCTAGGAATTTTTCTTTTGGCATTCATATTGGCTTTTGTTTTCTGATTTCTCAGCGTTTGGTGAGAATGAAGCAGAAGTGTTTCTAAACCATTTCTTTTTTTTTTTAGCTTCTATAATATCTATTGTTTTCTCTTGATTAGATAAGAATAGAATTGACCTGCAGAAGAATTCCTCAGCGATATTTTTTTCTATAGTTTATTTTAACATATTTTTATTAGTTCTTTCTTTTATTCTTTCCATTCTCTTCCTCGTTTCAGACATTAAATCTTTGTCATGCTGGAGCACCATCTTAAGCATGGAAAACAAATAGATGATGGTGTTGACAATGATGGCGTTGACAATGATGGCGTTGACAATGATAGCGTTGACAATGATGGCGTTGATGATGATGATGATGATGATGATGATGATGATGATGATGATGTTAGCACTAGGATTTTGATTGCTAGTTATTTTACTGACCTTATAAGTGGAGAGGGCAAAATCAACCATCACATGAAGGAACATAATAGGAACTGACAAAAATAACAGTCATTGCATTTATATATAACATTTATACCAAGGATTGACTGGAAATGTTTTTCAAGAAACTAATAAAAAGGAAATACACACACAAAGGCGTAGGAGTGGCTGTGTGGTAACCACATGGTCCAGGGGTTCAGTCCCACTGTGTAGCACCTTGGGCAAATGTCTTCTTCTATAGCCTCGGGCTGACCAAAGCCTTGTGAGTGGATTTGGTAGATGGAAACTGGAAGAAGCTCATCATATATATGTATATATATATATATGTGTGTGTGTAAGTGTGTGTATATGTTTGTGTGTCTGTTTGTTACCCCAGCATCGTTTGAAAATCGATGCTGGTGCGTTTGTGGCCCCCGTAACTTAGCGGTTCGGCAAAGAGACTGATAGAATAAGTACTAGGCTTACAAAGAATAAGCTCTGGGGTCGATTTGCTCGACTATAAAGGCGGTGCTCCAGCATGGTCCCAGCCAAATGACTGAAACAAGTAAAAGAGGAAAAGAGTACACACACACACACACATTATACCAACAGCAACAAGTCAAACATCAAATGGCTGTTTATAAATACACAATACAGTTACAATAAGGTAGAGAATGTAGTAAAATATGCTGGGCTTCATGGAGGCAAGTGACTAAGTTTCATTTGAGTGTTGGGCCTCACGGAGGCAATGACCAAGACCTTTGGTATTATGTTGTGCTTGAGAAGAAGACCCATCAAGCTGAGCAAAATCACAGACATGTCAGATACTGGCTTCACACAAATGGCACCTCTGCTGGTGGCACGTAAAAGCACTCATTACACTCTCAGAGTGGTTGGTGTTAGGAAGGGCATCCAGCCGTAGAAAACCATCCCAAATCAGACTGGAGCCTGGCAAAGCCTTCCAGCGTGCCAACCCAGTCAAACCGTCCAACCCATGCCAGCATGGACAACAGACGTTGAATGATGATGATGATGATATATATGTGTGTGTGTGTGTGTGTGTGTGTGTGTGTCTATGTGTATATGGATACATATATACATATATATATGTGTGTGTATATATATATATATATATATATATTTATATATATATATATATATTAATCAAAGAGTACAATATTATATATCCATTATGGCTGATCTTACCCATTGGTTTCGCATTAGGGTTTCAACAAAATGTTAGGTAACAGTCTGATCTTGGAATCCTGCACTCATCAGAGGTAGCCGTTATGGAAGGAACTATGGTGACTGTTCTCTATTGTTAGAGGTGCATAGACAAATCTGGCTTGTGGTTGCTGTGAAAAAGTTGATAAAACGAATGGAGAGGGGTTTCAGTTAAGAGTTTTGGTACCAAAAATTCGTGTCTGGGGGCAGTTTTGTTGCAAGTTGGCATGAGTGTTCTCATAAAGAGTTTGTGGGAAATGTTTGAGAGAGAGAGAGAGAGAGAGAGAGAGAGAGAGAGAGAAAGAGAGAGAGAGATTTGAAAAACATTTTCCTAAATTGAAGATCATAGATGTACACAGATCTAACTGAAGGGAGATTTTTGCATCTTGGTATAAGTGATTCCACATTATTCAAAGACACATTGTAAAAAGTAATTACTGCTATATTGATAGCTTACAGTATGTGCTCCTGAACAGCTGAAGACGGTAAAAATCTTTTGCACAAAATCTTCTTTCCATCAGGTCTGTGTTGATTTGCTTTACTTAAAGATTGTTTTTATTTCATTAATGAGTTTCTAATTTATGAAAATCGTTTTTAGATATACATATGTGTATGTGTGTGTGTGTGCATACACACACATATAAGAACTGAAGAGCAGAGAGGGCGTGTTTAATTCTGTCTGGTTTAATAATACATATGCACACACGCACACAGAGTATACCTGTATGTGTATATATATATATATATATATATATATATATATACACAAACACACACACACACACACACACACACACATATACACACACACACACACACACACACACACACACACACACACATATATATATATCTTTTGAAATTTTCCTCTGGTGATAAAGAAAAAATAATGATAACAGAGAGAAATAATTAACAAAAAAAAAATAAAGAAAGAAAGAAGCTAAACTGCCACACAGACAGAATGTTGTGTTATATAGTGAGTGTAATATGATTCCTTAATTATTCATTCCCAGTCTATTGTCATCATTAGTAGTTACGATAGAGCATCAACTTCCACCAATCAGATTTTATATTTCATTCTCCTTTATCTTTAATTTGTGTTGCCATTTTTCATGCTCTTATCATTACTGGTGGTGGTAGGTGTTTGTTGTTGTTGTCATTATTGTTACTATTATTATCATTATTATTATTATTATTATTATTATTAATATCATCATTATTATTATTATTGTTAAAGTAGCAAACTGGCAGAATTGGTAGCATATTGGACAAAGTGCTCAGTGGTATTTTGCCTGTCTTCAAGTTTCAAGTTCAAATTCTGCCAAGGTTGGCTTTGCCTTTCAGGATCGATAAGTACCAGTCAAGTACTGGGGTTTAATGAAATTGATTAGCCCGTTACACCAAAATTTCAGATCTTTTATGCCTATAGTAGAAAGATTTATCATTATTATTATTACTATTATTATTGTTGTTGTTGTTGTTGCTTCACTTCTCAGAGCTCATGATTTCAGTTACTTTAATTAATTCTGTAAGAGCTGACAACAACCTTTTGTCAAGGGCCTCACAGGCTCTCTTTCTACAATACTTAACACCCAAGCTCCAATCTCAAAATCCTTGCTGTCTCCAATGAAGCAATTTTCTGAGCATGTTCTACCCTCATGTCAATTCCAATTTCTCCAACAAATTTCTCAAACCTGGTTGTTAATGCTCCCAGTGTCCTTTCAAATACTGAGATGACAATCACTTTCTTCATTGCCCACATTCGTGCAATCTCATCTCATAATGGCTTGTACTTCTCAATGTTTTCTTGCTCTTTATCATCCACTCATGTATCCCTGGGTAAGGCAATATCTATGATCTTGGTTTCCTTCATCATTTTACAAACTACAAAAATGTCTGGTCTCCAAGCATCAATCACTGACTCACACTGGATTGTAAAATCCCATAAGAACTTATAATCATTATTCTCAGTTTCTGCTTCTGTTTTATGCCCACAGCATTTCAATGTCTTTTCAAGAATTTACTTCTCACAACAATTTCCAATGAACATACTTAGCTACATCATCATGCTGAAGTCACCTTTGCTTTTCACTCTTTTGAGGTCGATGAAAAGAGTACCAGTCAAGTACTGGGGTTGATGTAATCAATTATCCCCCCTCACACAGTTTCAGGCCTTGTGCCTATAACAGAATGGTTTAAAATATTCTTGAACAGCTGTCTGGCTTCTGTGCCAGTGGCATGTAAAAAGCACCATTTGAGCGTGATCGTTACCAGTGTCGCCTTACTAGCACTTGTGTCAGTAGCACGTGAACAAAACATTTGAGTGATGTCATTGCCAGTGCCACTGGACTGACTCCTGTGCAGGTGGCACGTAGAAAACACCATTTGAGCATGGCTGTTGCTAGTACCACCTAACTGGCCCTCATGCCAGTGGCACGTAAAAGCACCCACTACACTCTCAGAGTGGTTAGCATTAGAAAGGGCATCCAGCTGTAGAAACTCTCCCAGATCAGATTGGAGCCTGGTGCAGCCATCTGGTTTGCCAGTCCGCAGTCAAATCATCCAACCCATGCTAGCATGGAAAGCAGAAGTTAAATGATGATGACTCTAGGCACACAAGGCCCAAAATTTTGGGGGAGGTGGTTAGTCAATTAGATTGACTCCAGTATGCAACTGGTTCTTAATTTATCGACCCTGAAAGGATGAAAGGCAAAGTTGACCTCAGCGGAATTTGAACTTAGAACATAAAGACAGACAAAATATCACTAAGAATTTCACTTGGCATGCGACCAATGTATGTCAACTACAACCTTATTTTAGAAATGTTACCTAAAACAGATAACTTATGCTTAGGCCTTAAGCTTTCAGCTTCCTTTTTCAAATGTGTTGCTTATTTATTCACATTGTTTTGAATTAGTCATACATTATCTTGCAGCTTTGAGATTTCAACAGTGCTTGTATATTTTTAGAATGACATTATAGTTCGCTGCCCTAAATGGTTTTAAAATATTATTACTGTTAAGGCGGCTAGCTGGCAGAATTGTTTGCATTCCAGGCAAAATGCTTAGTAGCATTTCATCCATCATTACATTCTGAGTTCAAATACTGATGAGGTAGACTTTGCCATCCATCTTTTTGGGGTGGATAGAATAAGTACTAGTTGAACACTGTGGTCGATGTAATCAACTTGGATTAAAGTACAAGAAGCCCTCTTTAAATGGGACTCCTGTTTATTACAGGATTAACCCACCAATGCCATTGTTACTAATTTTTTAGCTGGAGGTATGTAAAAAGAAGTACCTTACAAAAGAACACAATCTGCCACCCAGTCTCAGAATAGAACTCATGACATAACAGTCATGATCCTAATGTGCTAGTCATTAAACCACATCCCTTTACTAAGTTAAGATAGAATTTATTTGTAACTAGCAGAAATACCCGGGTTAAAGAGAATAATGAAATCTAAAAACGCCGTCTAGACTACGCAACCCTCAACTGTTAGTAGCTACAATACCATATTTCTACATTAATAACTCTCCAATCCATGCCAGCATGGAACATAGACATTAAATGGAATGCCAGTCTCTCATCTAGGAGGGCCTTTAAATCAATGTTACCAACTGGGGACTATGTGTGTCGTAGTGATAATAAAAAGACCCAAAGGAGGTCTGCAACGAAATAATTTTACTCAACACTTTGCAAGTGAATCAGTGGAGGCAAAGATGCGTCTCATTTACTTGACAATTTATGCATCACATTGCAGAAATCACAATGTAAGTATATCTGAAAGGGTAGTCTTACACTGTTGTACTGGTGAATTACAAATAATGCTCATCTGTTATGTTCGGGTTAAAATTTCATCAACATCAAAAATATATGAATGTTCATGGGAGTTATGGCCGTTATACATAGAATATAATTTCCAAATTTCATAAAGATCCGTTCAGTACTTTTGACGTAGTTTTGGATAAGAAAACAAATGACTAATGTGTGTTTGTGTGCATGTGTTTGTGTGTGATGGGTGTATATATGTATAGATATCTGTATGCATGTATATATATGTATATATGTGTACATATTACATGTACATCTATATATATATATATATACATCTACACATATGTATACATATACATGTATGCATATAGATCTATATCTATATATATCTATGCATATACGTGTACATATACATCTATATGTATACATATACATCTCTTTCTCTCTTTCTCTCTCTCTGAAAGTTTCTGTCATTACAGTATCGAAATGTGATTGTTTCAGTTAGTGGAATAACGTGTACATATACATCTACATGTTTACATATACATCTCTCTCTCTCTCTTTCTCTCTCTCTCTCTCTCTTTCTCTCTCTCTCTCTCTCTTTCTCTCTCTCTCTCTCTGAAAGTATCTGTCATTACAGTATCGAAATGTGATTGTTTCAGTTAGTAAAATAGTTTCATTTTTAAAGTGAAAGTATTTGACATGAGTGTTTTTGTTTCACTTTTGACACGTAATACTTAAATAGTGGAGGAGATATTATGTTGCCGTGTGCTGGAACCCTAAGTAAGGCATCTGTAAAGTTTGAATGAAATTGGTTGCGTAGTTCTCGAGTTTTAGGGATTCACACAGACAGACAGACATACAGACAGACAGACAAACAGACAGACAGACAAACAGACAGACAGACAGACAGACAGACAGACAGACAAACAGACAGACAGACAAACAGACAGACAGACAGACAGACACACATTCTCATTTTTATATATATAGATAAAGTCTCTCTCTGTATACTGAATCAGTATAGCAAGCTCTAACTATTCATGATGTATGTTCATATGGAGAGGAATTGACAACAGTTTCAATATCTCATGGTGCATAGTTCAGCTACTCTAATAAGTATATTCAGTAGGCATATGATCATTGCAAAGCCAACTTGCTCTACATTCACTATGTATGAAAAAAAACATTTAATGATGGCTCTATAACCTAATTGTGCACCTAAGTCTCCACATCTATCGTATTCAGTGAACTGTCTGACATGATATCAAGTGACGAGGTGCAGCATCAACACTAGAAGAACTGGGCGGTCATTTATGACCATTTTTGATTTTTTACTTTTTAATTTCTATGACTGTGTTGAATGTGCAATCGTGAGCATCATTTCATATACATGTGTATATATATTATTTTGTGCATAAATGTTTTCAATAAATGCTGAAAGACTGTATTTTCAAATCCTTTATTCACTGCATTAGCTTATATTTAAAATGAATTGCATTAAATAAAGATTTTCAATGCCAGTCAAAAATGACCACTATGGCCCTTGTAGGAAGTTAGAAATGTTGGTACTTCTAGTGTTAAGACATTTAGAATGTCCTGACAATCAGTAATGATTTTTATCAATATTTCTCATTAACATAGTCACCATCGACATTTTACGCCAGTTTTCAATACTAGCATAAGGTGAACCAGTAAGTTTTATCTCTTCTAGACGGGTATGTAGGCTGGGGACCACATATTGTTTATAAGTCACATTTTTGGCTTGGTTACTAAGGCTTAATATCTTTCCTAACATTAACCACTTCACAAAATGTACTGTGCACATTTTCCCATAGCATCAGCATTAGAGAAATTGTTATAGCCTTGACAAAACTAAATATTCATCACAATGCTACCCATAACATAATGTAGTGGATGAATTTTCTTACAGTATCCGCATTAGAGAGGGTAGAGGTGAGAAAGTGAAAGTGAATAACTGAAAATTAATTACTAAACTAAAAACATATCTATTGATTATTCTTTCATTTCCATTTCTCTCAGTTGTATCATACTAATTAGAATTTAACCACTAACATTCTTGCAAATTAGCCAAATTATTTTCTATGAAAATCCATCACAATTTCCCAAAAGAAACTAATTTGACCTATTCACTAATTTACACCAACTTCCTTGATTAAGACAAAATTATTCTTCCTTTATATGTTATTAAGTAAATGAGGAAAAGATTTTAAAATCAACAAAATCCTTTTATACAAGAGATAGATAAAATAAAGATTTATGACATTGGCATAAGGCCAAAGTTTTAGGGGCAGAATATATAAACATATATATCGAACTCTATATTTGATTGATTACTTATTTTATAGATTGTAGAATCACAATTCTTAACCTGAAGAATATTCTCTGCCAGAGGAAACTTTTAAGACTCCAAAAAGAAATTTTAGGATTCCTGTCCTTTGGGCATGTTGTTTTTAGGATAAAAAATTCTTTATTATTATTTACACAATTAGTAGAATTATTTTCCTTATGTTGATTTTTAAGGAAGTTAATGTTAAAATAACAAGCAGGCATTAATGCTCTGCAATGAATTGTGCTGGAAATCAGAATGTTGAACAAGTAAAGAAGCTGCAGTAGGGGGGATGTGTCCAAACCTATCAAACTCCCCTTCTGGCTACATAAGTGATAGATATGTGTTAAAAGATACAGAAGTTGTTTTCACAGCTTCTGTATATTGTTGCTTATAATGTTTAATTTCCTTTAGAACTAAGCCAGTTAATTTGAATTTTCCATCCAAATGAAAGAATCCATTGTTTGTAATGGTGCCTCTCAGTCCAAATGATTTCTCTGCTCTGTACAATGTGCGTTCTTGCTACTCAGCTTCATATAGATTCCCTATATGTCAAAGAGATCCCCAAAAGCCATGAAGATGTTGTCATTGCTATAAACTATATAAAGATTTTAAGCTAATAATTCAATTACAAACTTAACACATAACAAATTATTTTATGAAAGCATGATCATGAGAAATATCGAAATGAAGAGAAAGAATTTTAAGTGCTATCATGGAAAAGATGGCAGAATTGGGAAAGGATGGAAACATAAGAGACTGAAGGAAAAGTGGTAACAAAACAACAAGCAAAAAATAAGATAAAATAAATAAATAAATTTCTGGCTGAGTGAAATTAATAAACTTAATAAACAACAGAAATAAAAAAGCTACCTAAGAAAACAAAATAAAAAAAATATTAGACAGAGATACAATGAAAAAAATTCAAATAAAATAAACAGACACAAAAAATATATAATGAAAATAGCAAATGAAAAACAAAAAAAAAATGACATTTAAAACATAAAAATTAAAAACAGAAAATGAAAATCCATAAGCACAACTAGGAACAACGGCATTCCTGATAAAAAGTCTTCAAACCTTAATATACTTCATATTTTACACTGTAATTACATTGTTGGCTGTGAA
Source organism: Octopus bimaculoides (assembly GCF_046866305.1). Lineage (NCBI taxonomy): Eukaryota > Metazoa > Mollusca > Cephalopoda > Octopoda > Octopodidae > Octopus > Octopus bimaculoides. The sequence continues at coordinate 38,186,104 of NC_142937.1, forward strand.
AAATAGAAGATAATTAATTTATATTTCAATTAGATTTCACCCAGCATGAACTTTCTTGTTTTTCAACTATCCAAAATACACAGCCTATATACATATATGAGTGTATAAAAATATATATGTATATGTATATGTATATATATATATATATATATATATATATATGCATGTATGTATTTATAATCTTCTTCTCTCCCTCACTCTCTCTCTCACCTTCTCTCTATGATACATATACATATATACACATACACACACACACACATATATATATATATATATATATATATATATATATATATTTGCGTGTGTGTGTATATATATATACATATGCATGCACACACACATATACACACATGAATATGTATGTGTGTATGTTGTCATGTATACCGATGTAGATAGGCACGTACATATTTATATACATCTATAGAATTTTGACCCGCTGTTTACACCCTACCGTGCAATGTATATGCATACATACACATGCCCAGACAGATATACACAGGCACACATACATATACAGATAGAATAGTAGGGAGAGAAAGATGAAGACGAAAAATAAAAATTGGTGAGCATGAAATTTATACATGTAGATGTATAGGCATATAAGAAAACACAATCATATCCATATACATATTTTGGAATACATACGTAAACTTCATATATATATACAGAGAGAGAGAGAGAGAGAGAGAGAGAGAGAGAGTGAGAGAGAGGGAGAGAAATGTATAGATAGATAGACAGACAGACAGACAGACAGACAGGCAGGCAGATAGATAGATAGATAGATAGATAGATAGATAGATAGATAGATAGATAGATAGATATAGTGAGTAGTTGGCAAATTTGGTGTGGGTGAGTAAAATAATAATAAGAAACTTCAGAAACAAATAAACTATAATGGAAAGGGATTTTGTGCATTTTACTTCTATTTTCTATGTTACTGATAATGAAAAAACAATAAGAATTAATATCAAAGCCAATAAATATGTTAACGTACATAGATGTGTCAGTGTGAGGTGTATGCTGTTGTGTATTTGCTCGTGCATGCATACATAAATATATATACACACACACGCATAGGTATATGCATATGTACATGCATATATATATGTATATATGTATATTTATATAAATATACATACATACATATATATATACATATATAAATACGTACTTACATACATATACATACACACACACACACACACACACACACACATATATATATATATATATATACATATATATATATATATATATATATATATATTTATTATATATACTAACGCAAATTTGTAGGTATATATGTGTTTTTGTGCGTATGCATATGTAAGTATAATATACATCTATAGTGAAAGTTGAACTAAATTAATGAATGTATTAATAAGGAGACAGGGAGGGACAGTGAGACATAAATGAAAAATAAAACAGAAAAAAAATTAAAGAGACAAAAATAAAAAGGACCAAAACAATATTAATCAAAGATAATAAACACAATAAATGAATAAATAATTAGATTAAAACAAAAAGAAAACAAATACAGTATTATGAAACAAAATAAAATACAAGAAAACGAACAAAACTCGTAAATATAATTAGAGAAGACAACAAAAAGAAATGATATTGTAGTACAGTAATATATTAAGACAATAAATATATAATAAAGAAAAATAATGTAACCAGCCGCCCCCTGAAACGAGGCCAATTAGTTTGAGTAAGGGTAATGGGGTGGGAGAATAGTAAATGGGATCGAGAGTAGGTGGAAGAGTGGGATGGGGTGGGGGTGTTGTAATTAGTTGAATAAAACATTGTGGAATATTTCATACAACTTTCTGTCTAACTTACTTAGTTGAAGTCTTCAATATTGTATTTTTTTTCCTGTCCCAAAACAGCCATCTTTCTATTTGGTCACACATTGAGAGAGGAGAGAGTAAGAGAGGATAAGAGAGAGAGAGAGAGGGAGAATAGGTGAGAGGGAGGGAAAGAGACAAAAAACATGTGAACACATATAAAGACACCCATAGTGTGCTCTCTCAGTATTAATTTCTTTATTGCTTTAATTATTTCTAATACAAATGTATTCATGCATATTTATGTGAGTGTGCATGTACACACACACACACACACACACATTGACATCATTGTCATTATCTTTGTCTAACATCTGTTTCCATGCTAGCATTGGGTGGTCAATTTGATAAGAGCCAATGAACCAGAGAATTGCACCTAGTTTCAATGTCTTTTTTGGCATGCTTTCTATGGCTGGATGCTGTTTCTTATACCAAATCACTTCACACAGTGTTCTGGCTGCTATTTTACATAGCACCAGCTCAAGTGTGGTCACCAAGTTAAAAAAAAAGACTCCTCAGCACTCAAAAAACTGAGAGAGGGCATATGGAGGAAGGCACCTGGCAAAAATTTTAAAACAATCTGTATTCATCATGCAAATGTGCAATCACACATCTTTGGCAATAAATTTTGTTGCTGGCAAATTTAGTCGGTCAGTGTTTGCCTATCCATCATACAGCAATCTAGCAATTTGGTTGCATTAGATATCTTCCATATAAGTCACATACAGCCCCCTCACATTCTTATTACATTTAGTTATTCTCTTATCTCATTTGCACTCTGCCTTTCATATGCACACTAACATTACACATCCGATGGAGCATGCTAGCTTCATTTCCTTCATGTCTTTACAGATCTTCCACATTCAAGACCATGTCTCACTACAAAGCAGCAACACAGTTCTAAGATAAGTATCATGCAAACAATCCGTCACTCTAGAAGGTAGAAGGAAAAGACCTTTGTTGCCAGCAGTAGTGATAGATAACTGAACTTTCTCCAACTTATTCTTACCCTTGTTACTATACTTTGAGAGCAACCACCTTTCCTGCCAATTATGTCTCCTACTTAACAAGCTATCAAACATTTTTAGTGACCCAACTAGCCATTTAAAAGAATCTAGTTTTGGTGGGCTCATAGTATATATTGCTCTAGTGAATCTGCCACATATGAATCTTACCTTTTCTGTCTGCCTGTTTGTAATCCCATTGCTGAAATTTTGCTTTTGATATCTTACACTGGATACAAAATATGGAGTTTATACCTATTTCTTTTCTCCATATCAAGCAAGGTAATTTTCATCATGATAACAATGCGTCTCCTTTCCTTCTCACTAAAACAATGATGTGAGAGAAATATAGTAAAGAAGATTCAAATTAATACAGCAAAATATCTACAGAGAAATACTAGATGAATGAGTGAGGGAAAAGTTTAAGAAAGTGGGAGACAGTCTTTCATATCCTCATTTGATTTATATTTATCTATACATATTATCGACTAAAGGTGGTGCTCCAGCATGGCCACATCAAATGACTGAAACAAGTAAAAGAGTAAAAGAGATATCAATGTATAAATTTACATGCCTACATCTATTGTGATATACATATAGGTTGTGCGGTAAGAAGCTTGCTTCCCAACCACATTGTTCTGGGTTCAGTCCTACTGCAAGGCATCTTGGGAAAGTGTCTTCTATTGTAACCTTGAGGCCGACTAAAGCCTTGTGAGTGGATATGGTTGATGGAAACTGAAAGAAGCCTGTTGTGTATGTATATATTTGTGTGTTTGTGTCTGTGTTCCCCCACCTCCATATAGGTGTGTTTATGTCCCTGTAACTTAGCAGTTCAGCAAAAGAGACTCATAGGATAAGTACTAAGCTTACAATGAATTAGTCCTGGGGTCAGTTTGTTTGGCTAAAACCCCTTAAAGTGATGCTCCAGCATAGCTGCTGTCAAATGCCTGAAACAAGTGAAAGAAAGAGTGTAAGCACCCTGAGAGAAATGTTGGACATAAAAAGCATTGGATGTGGAGAGCAAGAGAGACATTTGCACTGGTATGGTCATGTACTACAGATGAATGAGGAGAGCTGTGTGAAGAAGTGCCACTCCCAAACAGTTGAAGGAATCCCAGGTTAAGGTAGACCCAGGAAGACATGGGATGAGGTGGTCAAGCATGACCTTTAAACGTTGGGCCACACAGAGGCAATGATGAAAGACCAAGACCTCTGGAGATATGCTGTGACTGCGAAGACCCAGCAAATAAAGTGAATTCCTGGCTGTATCCTACACCAGTGAAGCATAACCAGCCCACTCAAAAAGTACCTTTGGATCATAGGGTGACCTATTGAGTCAAGTACATCAACACCAAAATGAAAATCAAATGGAAATTGTAGTTGTGATACCCGTGCTAGTGGCACATAAAAAGCACCATCCTAACAGGGCCGATGCCAGCACCACCTTGACTGGCTCCCATGCTGGTGGCACATTAAAAGCACCAACCGATCGTGGCCGTTGCCAGCCTCCTCCAGCCCCTGTTCCAGTGGCAAGTAAAAAGCACCCACTACACTCAGGAAGGGGTTGGCATTAGGAAAGGCATCCAGCTGTATAAACACTGCCATATCAGACTGGAGCCTGGTGCAACCTCCTGGCTTCCCAAACCCCAGTCGAACTGTCCAACCCATGCTAGCATGGAAAACAGACTTTAAACAATGATGATGATAAGTGAATGTATGAAGTAGACATACAAACCTGGTAAATTTGCCTATTTCTCTGTTGATTTAAAGTATTAATTAAATTAATTTTTGACCCTTAAGATCGCTTCATCTACTTCACTCAACCAATCCCAGAAAAACAAACAGTCAATCCTTTTATATAATTATATACTCATCAAATCTAGTAACTTCAGAAAATTGGAGTGACTAATTTGCATACCATTAATGCTTAACTCTTTATTTAATATCAGACGCCTGTCAATGGGAAAACCAATCTACGCAGAATGAAGGTATGACAATATATACTACTGACATGCTAAATGTAAAAGTATGGCAAAATTTATCTTTCACCATAGATTGAACAGCTTTAATATATATAAGTGTATGACTCTGTGTGTGTGTGTGTGTGTGTGTGTGTGTGTGTACAGAGACACAGACAGACAGAGAAATATAAATGGTTATATGTATAAGTTTAGTATGCTAACAAAATAGACAGGCAGAAAAATAGATAGACAGATAGATATGTAGATAGTTAGCTGATTAGGTAGTTCGATAGATAGATAGATAGATGGATGGATGGATGGATGGATAGATAGATAGATAGATAGATAGATAGATAGATAGATAGATAGATAGATAGATAGATAGATAGATAGATAGATAGATAGATTTATTAAGTGACTTGACTGATTGACCATATGTGACAGAAAAAAAAATTAAGATGTCACTAAAACCAACAGCACCATGATGAAAGATATGAATGACACCAGTCAACTAATGAACAATTGTTGAACAACAATTATCCAAATAAAATTTCAGTGAGAGAACAACTAAATGAAGAGTCCAAAGAAATTCCAGTGTGGCTTTTTACAAAAGTGTAGAAAACTTTATAGAATTTTTACTGTTTTCTTTGATTTGATATCTTTGGTTCTTAACTTTCTTCTTCCAAAAATCATTTTTGGCATTTATATTCATTTTATTTTATATTATTTATGTTGTGGTTGAATCCTATTGTTGCAGTTGTTGTGACAGATGTAGCTGCAGTTGCAGTTGTTGTTGTTGTTGTTGTTGTGTGTGGGTATTGGAGAGGAAAGGGAACTTTGCAATTTTGTAGCTAGATCTATCAAGGTCCTTACAGTTTGATTCAACGTCAGTCTGAATTCTTTCCTTGACAATAACACTATCATCATCATCATCATCTCAGGTATCTGCACCATCATCATTATCGTCGTCGTCGTCGTCATCATCATCATCATCATCACTGTCTGCTTTTTACTATTTCTGTTGCCACTACTGCTGCTGTGTCTACAGTGGTGTTCATTATTCCCTTCATTATTCAAAGAAAATAAGTAAAACTTCTGCCAAAACATCATATGTAAGATATCAGAGTCATATAAAGAACAAACCCATATACACACACACACATATATATATATATATACACACACGCTGTTGTACTTATATATACAGACTTATAAATATATCTATATATGTATGTGTATATATAAATTTATATATGATATACATACATATTTATACTTATATACATATATATATATGTATATGTATGTATGTATACATACATATGAGTATCCCTGTGTGTGTGTGTGTGTGTGTGTGTGTGTGCACAGGGAGAAAGAACAAGTTTAAACAAATGAACAACCGAAAAGGACAGTTTGTTGTAAAAATCCTCTGGTAATTGGGGTGCCATTATAATCATTATGTGTGCTGAAAAAGGTAACACCACCAATTAAATAATAATGACAATGATCATGATGGTGATGTTACTACCGTTGATGCTGATGATGTTAATGGTGATGACATATAATAATAGTAACAGTAATAATAATAATAATAATAATAATAATAACAATAATAATAATAATAATGACAATGATAAAAATAATAACAACAACAATAACAAATACGTTAACAAATGAAGAGGAATGAAGACAATAATGATGAATGATGTGATGCTGCTGCTGTGCATGATATAAATAATAATAATATTATTAATAATAATAATAATAATAATAATAATAATAATAATAGCACAGTAATTAGAAAGAGTGCAGAGATAAAAGGTAGAAGGTGTACATTTGCAAAAGAATTGGACAAGAATGAAAAATCACAAAATGGAAAATGAAAACAAGAGGGAATTTAAAAAGAAAGAAAAAAAAATAATAGAAATACAAATGTATAAATATGCAAAAAAAAAAAGTTTAGAAAAATTATGAGAAAAGTTAGTTCCCCCGAGGGGGCTAGGAATCAGTGTAGTAGTCGTGGTGGCAATATAGCAAGTTCAAAGCATAGTATATGCAGTCTATAATTTCCTCCTTTTACATACATCACATGAGAAAAATATGCATCGTTAGTACATTCTGTGGTTCAATGATGAGGGTGTATTTTTTGTTTGTTTTTGATGTCATTTTTCATTTTTGTCTTTGTTTTGTTTCATATATTATATGATTTTTGTTGTTGTTGTTGTTCGTGGTGGTGATTTTCACGTATTTATTTATTCATCTATTTGTTTATTTACATTTTCGTTTCTCTCTTTTCTGCAATTTAGTTCCAAAATTCATTTGTATATTTACCTATTTTTAATTAAGTTATTAATTCAGTTATTTATTTATTCATTTATATAATTTTACCTAAGATATATATATATATATATATATATATATATATATATATATATATATATATAAAATGTGATGTGTGTGTATATGCAATACATATTTACAACATATATATGTGTGTCTTTTCAGATATATGAACTAATGTTTTATAGTGTATGTGTATATATATATATATATATATATATATATATATATATATATATATACATTCATGTATGTGTGTGCCATAAATATAGCTCTAACTTCTAATCTCTCTTTAGTTTGGAACTTTCTTAACCATAACAATGTCTCCTGGTGAAGACTTCAAAGGGAGGTAAATCTAGTTGAAGTCAATGAAAAAAAACATTATGAAGAAAACAGTCTATATATGAGTGTGTATGTATGCATGTTCTTCTGTCAATTATCTCATGTATGTGAGTGCATATACCTATAACTTTACATATGAATTAATACTGTGGCAGATGCACATTCACACAAGACAATGCGTATATGGTTATATACATAGGAAAATGTATTGTTTTCTACACCTATAGATACATAAATGGAACTAGTTCTTATGTTCTTACATTATTAAATGTAAAAGTTTATATATCTATATATGCATGTATATATATGATATAATATAATATAATATAATATAATATATATATATATGTATTGGTGCCGTGCAAAAGTGTCGCATAAAAGCACTTGTGCTGGTGCCATGTAAAAGTGTCACTTATGGGTACCACTTAAAGCACCCGTGCCTGTCCCACATAAATGTGCTTGTGTCAGGGATACGTTAAAAACACACAGTGCTTTCTGTAAAGTGGTTGATGTTAGGAAGGGCATTCAGCCATAGAAACCGTGCCAAAACAGACAATTGGAGCCCAGGTAGCTCCCCAGTTGGCCAGCTCCAGTTGAACCATCAAACTCATGCCAGCACGCCAACACAGAGAACAAATGTTAAATGGTGATGATGATAATAATGATATTTGTGTGTGTGTGTGTGTGTGTGTGTAGATAGATAACTGACAACTATTTGACTTAGAGAAGAATATACATACATCTAATATAGGTGTGTGTACACATGCACACAAATTCACATACATACAAGTGCAGGGGCTGAATATCTTAGCAAAAACCTGGAGGAGAAACACAGAATTCTACAAAAAATGTTATGTATGGCTATGCTTCTCAAAAATATTTAAAAAATGACAATATTAGCATGAAGTCTAATGGATGACTGTTGCATCATGAAACATCTCAAACTTCATGCATTTGCAACTCAAAACCAGGAGACGGATTTGAATTACTTCAGGACCAAATGAACTAGCAAAACGCTAATAAATGTCAGGATGTAATGAGTCTTCTGTGGAGGACAAAATACATGTAATCAATAATTACTTAAAAATATCATCAAGATACTCTCTCCTTCTGTGACATGATGTTGATGCAAAACAAAACATATTACTCTCAGTAGAAAAGACTACCCAGGGATCATTATACATCAACACAAACCTTGATAGAAGTTCTGAGGGAACACTCCCATTAAATATTTTACCAAGTGCAAGCATAACAGACGTATGACAGATATTTGGGATGTAACAGCTTAAGTTGTGTATAATCATACAGGTTAATTGCCCTGTAGGTATGGAAATCTCTTCCAAAATAATTTGGGATTGTTCCTTACACATGCACAATCCACTCTTGCAGTACTGAATGTGCAACTTTATTGATGATGACCCTTTTTCATTACTCAAATAACTCTAGCGTATTTGACGTAGAGAAGAATATACATACATCTAATATATGTGTGTGTACACATGCACACAGATTCACAAGTGGAGGAGCTGCATATCTTAGCAAAAACCTGGAGGAGAAACACAGAATTCTACAAAAATGAGACATGCACAATGTTGCAAGTCTCATCTTTTCTTTCATAGAAGATGTTCAGTTGTGCATTATCCCTTGTTTCCAATAGTCATGGAATTTCTCAAAGAACTTAGTTTGTCAATTTTAGCAAGTCCATGTTTTAAGAATGTCTCTCAAAGAAATTGCGTGCACCATGTGCAAAACATCTTCTCTCCAAAGTACCTGAAGTGGGGAATAAAGATCCTTCCAACTGTCTCCCTTCATAACATACACTTAATGGCCTTAAATCTATGTTTTACGAGTACTTTGCCTAATGTTGATATGCTCTTTCTGTTCTTTTGTTACTATCTCATTATATTGCATTTAAGTCTTTTGTCAATTATTTCTAAGTCTATTATCTATTATTCTATAACCATGTCGTTAGTGTTCCGCACATTGCTATCTGAAATACATATGTGCATATAGAGGTTTTGTGGCATTAATGCTATTCCTTTTTCTCTATCCTTTTACCACAAAGTGATCTATAAGCTTCAATTTGGGTGCAAGTAAAAATGCCAACTTATGACCAAATTGACTTATGACCAGTCAGTCAGAACCAATCGTGGTCATAAGTCGACAACGACTTGTATAAATAAAGAGGAAGTATACAAAAATAAATGCTTGTTGTCATCTTACAGTTTTAATCCAGCCCTAAATAGGCTGAATGGTCTTTGCATATCATATAATATTAGAAATCACAGCTACTGTAGTTATTTATACTTATATCATCCTTGATGGAGCAGACCTATGATCAGAAACTTTCCAGCCATGGCCATCTAATCTGTGTATTATGCACTACATTTTCCTTGCAACATTGTTTATTTGAAATGGTAAAGTTTTATTTGAGGTGCGGGGTGATACACACTATAGCTATTTTTGTCACATTAAACAAGCAAATAGAGGTCCTCACATTTGAAGTTTTTCTCTTCTTTTTCTTGTTTCAGTCATTAAACTGTTTCAGTCATTAGATGTTGGGGTACCAAAATGCCTCACAATGAAGGAATTTGACAGAATCGACCCCTGTACTTATTGTTTTTTAATGCCAGGTACTAGTTCTAACAGTCTTGTTTGCTGAACCACTAAGAAATGAGAATGCAAGCACAACAATGCTGACTGTCAAGTAGTAGAGGGGACAAACACTGAAATTCCTTTTCTTTTTTCCTCCAAATTTGTGGTCATAATGCTGGCTATAGTTAACATCACCACCACCACCACCACCATCACCACAACCACCACCACCACCATCGTCAGCATCATTACCATCATCATCAAATTTGACCTCTTGACTTGTAATGAACTAGAGCTGCCATCCACCTCATCCAATTGGCCAAACTGCTGTCACTCAGAAAAGAGAATGGAAATGTAAAGAAAACAAAATGAAACACAACAAAAAGCCATTAACAATAGTGTTAATGAATGCCAGAACATCATGGTTTGTTTTTAATTAAACAATCTCTATTTCTATAGTTTAAAATTGATTTTGGCTTTGTGTGTTATTTTTAACATGTTTTTAAATTTTATTTTGTCATATTTTCATGATTTACTATTTGCTTGCTTGTTTGTAAAATTTGTTACTTGTGATTAAATTTCCTTTGAACCAAATTTCTCTTTAAAGTAAATTTTTCCTTCGTCTTCCATTTTTCCTTTTCAAATTGAAGAATACATAAAAATCTAAACTGATAGATTATTCTGTTCAGTGAAAGAAGCAAAAGTCATTGTCAATATTTGTCTTAATCAAAGATTGTATTGGAGTCTTATCTTTTGATAATCCAATTCATCTTATGTAAATATTTCTACAAAAGTGTAAATATCCGTTTTCTTTTGTAAAATGTAAAAGTGATAAATCTTTTAAGTTTCATTTGAAAGATCTAATTAACTCAATTGCCATACAACCAATGCTGTAGATTTGTAAACTGATGGCCAGGAGATGTTGTTGTTGTTGTTGTTGTTGTTGTTGTTGTTGATGGTGATGGGGCAGGGTGTCAGTGTTGGTGGAGGAATAGAAGGAAGAGGAAATACATAAAATGAAAACAAATAAATAAACGAATGAAATAGGAAATGCTTCATCATTGAATTATTGAATCAAGGGTATATAAATATAGATAAATGAATAAGTAGATTAATATATATATATATTTATATATATATGTATATACTAAGATATATATATATTTATATATACATATTTATATGTATGTATATACTGAGATATATATATATATAATTTATATATACACATACATGTATGTCTGTGAGCATGTGTGTGTGTGTGTGTGTGTTTGTGTGCATCTGTGGGACTATGTTGTATTGCCTGCTTTTCTATGATTGGAATCTACATAGTCCGGCACGAGTGAAATAGACCATTATAAAATCCTTAATACAAAGACAATGAACTCTTGTCAACTAGTTAAGATTGTTGTACAGATACACATACATAAATACATATGTATATGTATATACCATGTCTCCCACAAAAATGTTTACACTCATTAAATGATTATAAAGTCAGCGTTCATTAAAATATATTTCATTTTCATAATCTAAAAAAAAAAAATCTACTGATAGAATTCAATATTTTATGAAAATCTGTTCCAGACTAATGACCATTGTGTTCCAAGCACTGCTGATAATGTGAAACAATGGAACTGCAAACATCAAGAAACATTTATTCAGTAATTGTGTGTATTCTTATTCAATGGCTGCCCTCAATTTGTCAACTGTTGCCAAAACTGAAAATTTTACTTTTAAGCATCCTCATAAGAAACGTCTAGTGATATTAAATCCAGTGTACACAGAATATTCTAATGAATTTATTCCTCCATTCCATCTATAAGGCAAACTCTCTACATGGGAATACCCCATATCACTGGATAGATTGTCATGTTAAGTTCAAGTAAATGGTACAATTACAGTATCATAAGATAAAAATGATTCAATTAATCCCCTTCATGATAAGTAGCACCATTTTGTAACTCCTGGTAAATTAATATGCAGATTCTTAGGTTCTTTGTAGATGCAACTGTAGCAGTTAAATGCACATTTAATCTAAATATAGCTTTGTCATTCCAAACAATCTTTGTTGATAAGTGTGCATCTTTTACACATCTTGCTAAGTACCACTCGTTGTCTACTACTCAATCTATATTCATTTTCATTGGAACATGGGCTATTTTTGGAATGTAACATTTTCATTGACAGAGCTTCGAATATGATGGGGACTTGATTTTGAAATTCCTATCCCAGGATCTACTTGCTGCACAAATTTTCTTCAACCCTGGCAATATGTTTCTAATACTCTCTGCTTTGTGGATCTTATCAATGTCTGCAATTTCCTGGAAAGTTTCTTGTGAACATTCTAAACAGTTTTAATCTCGGTTTTGAGTGATGGTAAGTTTCAGATAAGATATGGAGGTAATGCATTAATAAGGATTGCACTAAAGCAGTGAGCAAACAGAATCAGAGAAAAATGCCCAACAATATTTCTTCTGGCTCTTTATGTTCTGAGTTCAACTTTGCATTTCTTCCTTTTGGGGGTCAATAAAATAATGCGTAGTTAAATTCTGGGGGTTGATGTAATTGACCCTCAGCACTTAGCCTCTTCTAAAATTGCTGGCTTTGTACCAAAATTTGCAATTATTTTTAAGGGTTGCATTGTTACAACAAGACAATAAGGCTGACACTGTGAGGGCAGTCAATCTGTTTGAAATTGCTAATAAATTTCCCTCAAATTAAATCCTACCATCAAAACAAGACAAATAGAAAAATATACTCCTATAAATGTTACATAAGGAACACATCAGAGAAAGTAGTCATAGATGTTCTATATCTGAGAGTGTATTCCCAGATGCACTATACCTAAAAAACACATAGATTCATGTGAGCATATATATATATCATCATCATCATTGTCATCATCGTTAAGCGCCCACTTTCCATGCTGACATGGGTTGGACGGTTTGACTGAGGACTGGTGAGTCAGAGGCTGCTTCAGGCTCAATCTTGTCTGGCAAAGTTTCTACTGCTGGATCACCTTCCTAACACCAACCATTCCGAGAGTGTAGTGGGTACTTTTTATGTACCACCAGCACATATACGTTCATGTATACGTACATACAAACAAAAATACCCTGTAGTTGATGTTGAAATTCCAATAAAGGAACCTTGAATCTAGGTTAGAGAGCAATTCTTTCTCTATTGGCAAGAAATATTGAAATAAAACTGAACAATGACATACATAAATACATAAACACATGCACATACAATGGTCTTCCTCTTGTTTCCATCTACCAAATCCACTCACAAGGCTTTCGTTGGTCTGAGGCTATACTAGAAGACACTTGTCCAAGGTACCATGCAGTAAGACTGAACCCAGAACCATGCAGTTGAGAAAGAAGCAAGCTTCTTACCACACAGCCACACCTGCACCTATTCTTCAACTCTTTTATTTGTTTCAGTCATTAGATTGCAGCCATGCTTTTAACAATACCATGATATGTAAATGGTACCGGCTTGAAAGGTATTTTATTTAAAATGAGATATGTTAGCAATCACCAGTATAAAAACAAAAATAGAAAATAAGCATTCAAAGACAATCTGAAATTTAAATGTACAACTGGGTATTTAGTTCTTTGGTAAGAAATTCGCTAGCATCTCGGTGAATGGTATCTATGTGGTTTTGATACCTCAGATTTGTAATACATGCACTGATGTATATATAGGTGTACATACATAGATGCATGTATGATTGTACAAGCAAGGCTACATACAAGACTATAAAAATGCACATAAATACAGAGAGACATTCTGATACACATACATACACATGTGCCAGTATGTGCGTGTATGTATGCTTGTGTGTGTGTGTGTGTACTGATCAGGAAATGAAAATATTTGTTGCTTTTTTTTCTGGAAGGAAGAAAACAGTACCTTTGCCAAAGAATTCTTTCACCATTTTTCTTCTATTCTTCCTTTCTTTCATCAATCATTTTCATCACTGTTTCTTATTCCTTTTTATTCTTTTCTTTTTTCACAATACCCTTTCATTTTCTTTTTAATCATTCTCTTCCTTCTTTCCCCGTTTTTAAACTAATCAGCAATGTTTCCAACTTCTCGATATTGTGTCCCATCTTTGACAAGCTTCTATAGTCATTTCTAGCATCAACTCTATACATTTACCAAGTCCCAAGAGTCCCAAGCCTTCAACAAAGACCGAGACAAATATTTCTTTGTATTGGTGTGACATAGCGACTTTCACAACAGCATGTATAACATTATGCTGACGAATGCATTGGGTTAACTTAATTTCTGTGGCCTAATTGAGGAAACTGGGAAAAATGCAATGTTAAGGGATAAAAAGAAAGAAAATGTCTGAAGACATAACAATGAATTCTTCACACGTACTCATACACATACACACAAGCATATGCATGTGTATATAAGTGTGTGTGCATGTAGTATACATAAACAGACATGTGTGAATGATTATGCATATACACTAATGTTTATATATATATACATACATACATATATATATATATATATATATATGTGTATATATATATATATATATATATATATATATATAGATAGATAGATAGATAGATGTATAAATGTGTGTGTGCAAGTATGCATATGTATATATACATATATGTATGTATAATATATATATATATATATATGCCCATATATATCTATATATATATATATATATATATATATACACACACGTACACACACACATACACCTTCATATGTATATATACATAAGCATACACATATACTCATATATGCAACATAATTTATTCTTATCATGGATACTATAAACAAGTCATTTACATGCCTGTATAAAGTTCTGCGTGCATTTATTTGTGATAATAATTATACTCATGGATATACATGTACAAACATGCACATCTGGATATACATGCAAATATATGCAGGTAAACCTACTGAAGGAGACACATGCAGATTTGCATACAGACCCATGTAAATGCACACATGAAATTCATAAAACATTGAGACTTTTGTAAATATACAAACTCACACATGTCCATGCACAATCGTACATTTGTGCATAATTACATGCAGAAAAGCATGCAATCATCAATGCATTGATATTAACAGATATATATCCATTCACAAATGCTTTTGCGCAGATACACTTGAGTAAATGAATTTAGTGTGGAAGAATAGTTCTTTCAGTTTGAGGTTCATTGTTTTGTGAGGATGTAATAAAAGTATTTTATCAGACAGATGACTGAATCTAACAATAACAGCTAAATCTACCTTAAATCATATCATACTCTGTTATGAAAAGAAGATCACATTGAATAATCTAGATCTAAGTAAAAAACATAAATTAGATCACATTGAATAATTTAGATCTAGGTAAAAAGCATTTGTAAAAAAACATAAAAGCTGGGTTCGTCAAGGGTAGAAAGCCTTTAAAATAGGCCTTGCTTAATCGTACTCTGCCTGTGTAAATATATGAGGAAAAGCCCTCACCTTTCTTTATTAGTTATATTACTCACATCAAAAGTTGAACTCAAGTTCTCAGAAGTACGAAAGAACAAGATATGTCCTAAAATTTTGAAACAGCAGAACATAAAACTGACAAAATTCACTTACAGCAGAAAGATGCAGTTACATTTGATGTGTGTGTATGTGTGTGTGTGTGTGAGTGCATGCCTGCATGTGTGTATGCATACGTGCGTGTGTCTTTCTGTTCTTCCATCTGGCTGTTCCATTATTCATTATTATTTATTTTCTTAATTTAGCCGTTACCTTATGTATCACTTTTTAGCAACAAATATTATCAAACAAGTGGAAAAGAACTCCTTAGATCAGAATTTGAGTTATCTTTTCTCCTTCATTATATTTAAAACACCACAATAATCCAAACTTTTTAAATGACTGCCATTTTCTTCTGTTGCAATGGAAAGTTGCTCTTGAGAGCTTGATGAGTGTTTTTATATAACAAACATAATTAGTTTCGTAGCTCATTGTATTACTATTACTGAGATATGGTTGTGGTTAAGAAGCTTACTTCCCAACTATGAGTTTGGGTTGAGCTTCACTAGCACCATAGACAATTGTTTCTACCATAACTCCAGGCCAATCAAAGTCTTGTGAATGGATTTGAAAGGAAGTGTGTGCATTTGTGTGCATACATGTGTATGTTGTGTGTGCATGTGTGTGTGTGCATGCCAGTGTAACTGCCTGCATGTGTGTGCATATGTGTTTATGGGTACTCTTGTCTAGACATCATATGATGGTTGTAAACAAACATTCTCATCATAAAAGTGAAGTTGTTATTTGCTAGTCTAGCTATGGGAAATTTTCTGCTAGAAATAGAAACCAAATTTTCTTCAAATCTCAAATTACACCCATACAAATATGAATGATTTATTACATAGTGTAATCCTCATTACATTATATCTAAATAAACCATCATCATCATCATCATCATCATCGTCGTTTAACGTCCGCTTTCCATGCTAGCATGGGTTGGACGATTTGACTGAGGACTGGTGAACCAGATGGCTACACCAGGCTTCCAATCTGATTTGGCAGCCTGGAATGCCTTTCAGCTTAGGTTCTGCCCAACTTGTGTTGACCTAGGGGCTTATTAACAACAATCTTGTTTCTGATGGTTGGCGCATGGCAGCACCCTCATCATTTATTAGGGTCATCCATACATAAGCTTCTGCTCGACGTGAGTAGTGTCTTACTTTGGCTACAAGGAACCCATGCCTATGCCAAACATAGCTTCTCACAAAATCTTCCTCGATCTCATTTGCTTGTCATTTTAGTATTGTTGTTGTGTTAATATGTCAAGATCTGGATGGATGCATGAGCAGCTTCTGAGTAATGGCAGCTTGTATCACAGATCAACAGAATGGAGATACTGATTGAGTTTGATTAAAGTTGTCCATAAGTTTTGTGCTATGAATTCTACATGAGGAATTACATTTTTTTTTTTTTTTGAAATTACAAGGGCATTTCTTGAAAATGACAATTTAAAAGACAATAAGGATACACTACAGATTTCTACACAAATAACAGAGTATCTCATTCATTTTTCTGTAGCTCGCTTGATATATATGAGTGTGCACACATTACACATACAAATGCATAAATATACATATATATATGTGTGTGTGTGTGTGTGTGTGTGTGTGTGTGTGTGTGTGTGTGAAAAACACACACATATGCATATATATATGTCGCACACATATCATTTATGTATGTATATAGTAATTATCTATCTGATGGGACTAGATAAAGATTCAGAGGTAAATTGCATATTTCATCAAAAATAGCTTATATTTTAAATCATTATTATCATATGTCACTTCAAAATAAGTCATGGACAACACAGAAATAATAATGATGATGATAATAATAATAATAATTCCTTCATCTATATTCATACAAAAACAACAAGGCAATAATAAACATTGGCTACTATTTTTTTTTATTTTATTTAGAATTTTATTTTACATCTTTTAAATATAAATAGATAGACAGATAGATAGATAGATAGATAGATAGATGAATGCATATATATATGTGCGTGTGTTTGTATATTTCTACATTTATACATTTGCATATTTATTATCATTCATTGTTATTAATACAGTTATTGTTGTTTAAATCCAATCACATTCCTTTCCATTGCACAACAAAGCAATATAAATAAATAAATAAATAAATAAATAAATAAAAACAAGATTGTTTTAGAATTTTTACATTTTTACAATATTCCATCCTTTTTCATGGAACAATGGTAGGGAGTGGAAATTTTGATGGAGTCAAACTATATTAGAATCAACCTGATGCCTTCCATTTCATTGTCTTATTCTGGCTGTTCTTGTTGTTGTCATTTTAGTTATTGCTGCTTCAAGTTTGAACCTGCAAGTAGGAATGTGTGTGTGTGTGTGTGTGTGTGTGTGTGTGTGTGTATGTATGTATATATGAATGTATGTATGTATGTATGTATACAGAGAGAGATAAATAAGTAGATAGATAAAGAGATAGATAAATTGAAAGAAAAATGGACAGGCAAATAAGGAGATAAATAGTAAAACTAGTTGATAGATAGATAGCAAGGTATATATGTGTGTGCATAAGTAGGTATATATGTGTGTGTGTATATAGGTATATATGTGTGTGCATAATGTATGTATGTATGTATATGTGCATGCATTTATATGTATGTATGTATACTAAATAAAGAGATAGATAGATAGATAGATAGATAGATAGATAGATAGATAGATAGATAGATAGATAGATAGATAAATAAACAAATAGCTGAAGAGATGGAGAGATAGATGAATAGATAGATAGATAGATAGACAGAAAATCTGAAATTTTCAAGATTACTATGAAAAATAAAATAAAAATTATGTCCCAATTGCAATTCCTTTTCTCTGTACAAACCCCCATCGTATCTACCATACCAAATACTTTGAATATCAAACAATAAGAAAAATTTAAGAAAAAAGAAAGCAAGAAAAGAAAACCCACAAAGAAAATTAACCTGAAGAATAAACACAATATGAAATGTCTTCTCGAAAACAAAACAAAACATAACATATCACAATGAAATTAAAAAAATCAATAAAAAAATTTGAAACATAATGTAATAAAAAGATTTAAAACAACTGTATCCAGAAAGAAGTCTAACATCAACAACAAAAACATCATCAACAGAAATATTATAACTGACAATAATAAATAGAAGCAATATAATGAATATATAATAACTTCACTTTACATTAAATTATGAAATCAAATGGCTATATTTTCTTTATCATACTCTAGAGTATTTGGAGAAAAACTAAACCAAGGTTGTTTGAAAAGAAAAGAGTGCATGTGTGTGTATGTGTGTATGTGCGTGCATGTGTGTGCGTGTACATGTATTAAAAATAGCATTAAGAATCTAGACTCTTTGAGGAATACTACTGCCAGGGAATCCAAACATTCAAATTCTCTTGGTGGAAGATTCTAGACAGCTGACATAAAGGTTTTAGTGCCATCAAAGAAATCATGCATGCTTAAAAAAGGCCACCAACATTTTTCACATCACACACACACACACACACACACACATATATGGACATATGTATGATTTTATACATATATATATAGATACATATATGTATCTATTTATATATATATATATATATATATATATATATATATATATATATATATATATATATATATACATATGTGTGTGTGTGTGTGTGTGTGTGTGCGTGTGTGTATGTATGTATATATACATATAAATGCATACATTTATACATATACGTGCATACATTTATTTAAATGCTTGTGTGCCTGCTTCTGTATACACAACCATAACTATTTGTTTTATAGGTTCATGTAAGGTTATAAATGACATATGCATTATGATAT
This sequence comes from Octopus bimaculoides, assembly GCF_046866305.1. Taxonomy (NCBI): domain Eukaryota; kingdom Metazoa; phylum Mollusca; class Cephalopoda; order Octopoda; family Octopodidae; genus Octopus; species Octopus bimaculoides. The sequence continues at coordinate 38,205,610 of NC_142937.1, forward strand.
TTTAGTTTATTTTTTTATAGATTTATTTAATATTAGTTTTATATTTTTCTTTCTTCCTTAAAAAAAAATGGGGTGTTTTGATGTGATTTGACAGACAAGTTAGAATTGGAAATAAAGGGTGCAGTACACTTGAAGAACGCAGTTTTTGAAGGTACCAAATATTCAGATGTACTACACATGAGTATGTGTGAATTATATATATATATATTAAATATATTATATATATATATATATATATATATATATATATATATATATATATATATATATCATATATATACATATATATACATCATATATATATATATATATATATATATATACATACAAAAAACATATGAAACAAAAAACTACGCAGTAAAATAGACAAAAATATCAACCTTCATATCTTGAACAGAAATTACATACCTAGAAAAACCTTCTCTTTCTGATGTTCTCTCTCTCTCTCCATATATATATGTATATATATATATATATATATATATGTATATATATATATATATGGAGAGAGAGAGAGAGAGAGAGAGAGAGAGAGAGATGAATCTATGTATGTGTGTATATTATATAATGAACTGGTAAAAGGAAAAAAAAAACCTTAATACATGTAGAATATAATTATTAAATTTACTCAATTGATGCATTTAGGGCTGTTGCTTGGAATTTCTTTGAAATCCTGTTTACTCAAGCAGTAAGAATGTGTGAGTATGTGTATGTGTGTGTGTGTGTGTGTGTGCATGTATCTGTGTCTGCATGTGAATATGTGTATTTGTGTGTATATATATATATATATATATATATATATATATATATATATATATATATAGATAGATACATACATACATACACAGAGACATATATATAAATATGTATACATACACACACATGCATCCACATATGGATACATACATATGCACATATTGGTGCAGTGGAACAAACAGGAGAAAAAAATCAATTCTTAAGAGCATATGTATGCTTTTTATTTGGCTGTAAAGTTTCATAAGTCACTCAAGACACCAAAGTTTTGCACTAATCACTCTGTTAAGTGCAACGTAAGAAATACTTGGCCCTTGAGTCATTTGTTTAACTTTACAACTGAATAATATATGTGTTGGGCATATATACATCTGAGTATCTCTATCTGTATGTGTGCATGCATATGCACACACACATGCACACAAATACTCATTCAATTTTTAGTTCGTATGTTGTTTGTACCTTATGAATATGTTTGAGATATTTCTCAATGTATGAAAAAATTAGTAACACATAAAACTATATATTGTGTCTATTAAATAATATTTATTTCTCACAAGACGGAGTACTTTTTTGTTGATCTTACCATCAAGGGAATATATATATATATATATATATATATATATATATATATACATACATACATACATACATATATATGAAAGAAGGTTTGAAAATGCAATTTTAAAGATGTTTATTCACTTGACCGGACCGGTTTCACTTTTTTAGAAAAAGATTGTCAACTTTACTTTGTTATATATATATATATATACATATATATATATAGATATATATATATCTTATGGAAACTCACTGTCATCTTTCTGTGTCATCAGATAAATATTTGAACCCTTATGACTTCCATGATAAGCACAATCTCCCTCTCTTGGAATCATAATGAGAAAAGATAACACAGTTTCTTATTTTACCATTTCTGTATAGTTTATGAGACTTCATCTTCTTGGTTTGATGCAAAAAATTTAGTCACATATATTTGACCACTGAGATTGTAAAAAAGCCTGTACAAATACTGCAACAGTCTTGGAGGGATTTGACTGTAGAAAATAAAAACTCAGAATAAATACTACAAGGCATTTTGCTTGATATGCTTTTGGTCTTACAAAAAAAAAAAGACTAACAAAAGCATCAGGCTACAGATAATACCATTCTCAAAGCACCACTATTTGAAGTTCCAAATGTAACAGAAGCGATTTTCTCATCCTTAGTCTAGTAAACCAATGATCTTGGACTATCACCCCTGACTATAACCAGCTGAACCACACCATTGTCTTGCAATGATGAGGTACAGATTGGAGAATAAACTGGGTTAACAGATTGCTAAAATCAGTGAAGAAGGTAGTAAAAGAGAAAGACACCTACAAAACTTGTATTCAAAGGAAGAAAAGTGGAATATACTAGGAGAAGCAGATCTTCTCCTGGAACTGTATGAAGTTTACATTGCTTTGAATATTAATGACAGACCATGGGCAACATTTGTTTTGTTGGCACTCCGTCGCTTATGACGTCGAGGGTTCCAGTTGATCCGATCAATGGAACAGCCTGCTTGTGAAATTAGTGTGCAAGTGGCTGAGCACTCCACGGACACGTGCACCCTTAACGTAGTTCTCGGGAATATTCAGCGTGACACAGTGTGACAAGGCTGACCCTTTGAATTACAGGCACAACAGAAACAGGAAGTAAGAGCAAGAGAAAGTTGTGGTGAAAGAGTACAGCAGGGTTCGCCACCATCCCCTGCCGGAGCCTCGTGGAGCTTTAGGTGTTTCCCCTCAATAAACACTCACAACGGCCGGTCTGGGAATCAAAACCACGATCCTAAGACCGCGAGTCCGCTGCCCTAACCACTGGGCCATTGCGCCTCCACAATGGGCAATAAGATTTAGGAAAATAGCAATTATTTATAAGAATGGTTCTGAATACACAGAACAGGCAAGTGGTACATTATTGTAGCAAAGAAACCTTGAAGTTATGAGCAGCTGTACATTAACCATTAGACGAACATGGACGTTTCTCACTCATTCTGACTCCTAAGATGCGCATAGACACTTTTTGTCAGTAAACATTTTCAGTAGTTGAGTATCATATATGTCTAAGAAATACCTAGTTCTATTTGTATTCTTTTAAATTCTAAGTTTCAAATCTTTCTTAAGCCTCCTTTGCCTTTTATCCTTCAGAAGTTACTAAAATAAAATTCCAGTTAAGTATTAGAGTTAATATAACCAACTGTAAATTCTTCATCTAAAATGTGTTGTCTTGTACTTCTGTTAGAAATGTTTGATGAGGTGGGGAGGTATGTGTCCCATGCTGTATTTAATTATATATCTTTAAATGTCAATTCAAAAATCCAAGGGGATCGATTTCCCTTTTATCTTCTCCAAGATCAATAAGACAAGATCAAACTCAGTCAATTTCTGGGTACTGTAATCTAAAAATTGGTTTGATACTCAATAGAAGAGTTAAAATCAGATATACATACCAGCCAAGCATTCATTAATATTATAACTGCAACTCTTCATACAACAGTAGATTCTACCACTGAAAGACACCTATCTACAGATAGTCAAAATATTTTGAACAGAGCTGGCCACAAGTGATAAAAGAAGAAACACTTCAAAAGTAAAATGATATTTCAGAAAATTATAATTATTTATATGGGAAATGTTAAAACCAAAATGACATTAATAGATATTTTGCTTTAGCAATCATTTGCAATTTTTTTTTTTTTTATTGTATTTTTCCAAATGCTTTAGACACCTTCATTGCTGGTAGCTGACTCAACAATTAATCACATGGTACGAGGCACATTACCACTTATTTCTCCCGACAACAAGAGTGTCAACAAGAGAATCACCAACAACATCAGCATCATCTATAGTAATAACAAGAACAACAGGAGCAGCACCAGTAACAGCAACAATAACTACAACAACAAAAGGAACAATAAATAAAAATACATCATTTTTTTTTTTCTTAGCGGAAATGTTTGATTTCCTGATCTCATTAAATTTGATTGCTTGATTTTACTTCATTTTATTCTCATCACATTTTTTTGTGTGTGAGTATTTACGGGAATTTTTTTACTCATCTTTTTCTTCTTTTATTTATATATTTTATTTATTACACTAGAGAATTTTGGTCTTGTTTACAGCTCAAAGTCGAATGTTCAAAAACGAATGTTTTATATATATTTCTTTCTAAAATACCTTGTCAATTAGGATGAGTACAGCAGAATTCTGTGACTCAACAAAGTCATTTGATGTTACCTTTTAAGGTTTTATAATCTTGGACGGAGGAACTGTTTGTCAGCAAATGGTCATCTGAGGTTAAGAAAATAAGTCTCTATAACATTATTGATTTTTACTTATCAAAGTAGAAATTATAGGGCCAATTATTGTTGATGTTAGAGCCACTACACTTGCAAGCTCTCCCTCAAGCACATAAATAATTATAAAAATATAACTGTACACTTTCAGTTTCTTTCTTTCTCTACCTCTCACCCCTCCTCCACCACCACAACACTCTCACACGCATAAACACGTATACATATTCTCTCTTCTTTGTTCTGTATATCTTTCCTTCTTTTCTCTTTCTTTGTCACTCTCACCCACTAGAAATGTCTGACAATGATGCTGTTGTTTAGCCCCAGGCTAGCCCTTATCAGGCAGATTTATGATCAACTGTGTTCTGACCATGACAGTTCCAGCTTATCTCAGATATAGCATATCTAAAAATGCTTTATCCAATGTGGTTTGCCCTGTTTGAAGATAACAGAGTGTAATTCGAGAGTAATTAGGCTGCTATTTTCTGCTAATCAAAAGAAGGCCAACGAAAACTATCATGTCTATTATAATTATCAACTAAGTGTATTCAGTATATTTAGTTTTTCAGAAAAGAACAAGCGTCAGTTGGAAATGAATATTTTTTTCAAAATTTAATGATTTATGGAAGAAAATAGCCGTGGCAGTTGCTTTAAAGTAAAATGTCATCAAGTGAGAAAACTTATAGTTGAACAGTCTCCACTCTACACAAAGCACCTCAGAGATGTCCTTGTAGCTGAGAATATAACTAATGTTGTATCCTTCTCTTCTACAATTATCCACATGACTAAGACAACTTTTAAGCCACACCACATAAGATAATCACCATCTTCGTTCTACTTGATAATGCTGTCTTTTTTGTTTTGGTGAACAGTGACTCTAAACAAAATTTGATATAGCAAAGATTCATGGACAGGCTACAGCCATGCACAAAACAGCAGATTGTTAGACATGACATATTATTCCCAATGACTCAAGGAAACTTTGGCTGAGAGGACTAAATTTACAGTAATCAAATAAGTATTATTCCTGACATTTATATAATTATGATGGTGATTATTATTTTTATTATTCAGATGTCTTATTATTATTATTATTATTGTTCAGTAGTTTTATTTTTATAACGTGCTTTCACTTCACTACCGAGCGCAGCTCTGTGCGCCTTGGGCATGTGCTGTGGTTTGCTGTGGTGCTCTTATGTTTACTGTATTGAAAGTGTTTTGCGTAGAATGTGTGCAGTATCCAGTACTGCAATTTTCTGTATGTTATATATATTTGTAAGTCCTGGTATTTTTGTTATGTATTTGTCTGAATATTTTTTTATTATACCTAAGGCACCTACTATGATAGGAATTGTTTCTGTTTTTAGATTCCACATTCGAGTTATCTCTATTTCCAGGTCTTTGTATTTTGAAAGTTTTTCCATTTCTTTTAGAGAAACGTTGTCATCTGCTGGTATTGATACATCAATTAGAAAGCATTTTTTTTCTTCATGATCTTTGACAACTATATCTGGTCTATTTGCCTTAATTTCTCTATCTGTGTGTATTGGCATATCCCAGAGTATGGTTGCTTTCTCGTTTTCTGTGACCTTTTCTGGCATGTGTTTATACCATCTTTTTTCTGTTGTTATTCCATAGTGTTGGCATAGCTTCCAGTGTATATAGGTCCCAGCTCTGTCGTGTCTGTGAATATATTCCTTCTTAGCCAGGACTGGGCAGCCAGAGATAATATGATTTATTGTTTCTTGTCGATCTCCACATATTCTACAGTTACTTGTTATATTTCTTTTCATTATGTGTTTTTAGTAATTTCTGGTGGGGAGGCTCTGGTCTTGTGCAGCAATTCATTATTATTATTATTATTATCATTATTATTATTATTATTATCATTATTATTATTATAATTATCATTATTATTATTATTATATAAAGGATTGAGGTAACTCCTCCAGAAGATATAGTGTCAAAATCAAAAGGAGACTGCCATTGTCATCTAGTGAACGATATTTCGACATCTTGTGTGTCTTCAACAACAGGTTTAAAAAATAATTTTGTCAACCTACTTCATTTTGGTTAACACTAGATGACAATGGCACTCTTCTTTTAATTTTCACTCTATATCTTCTGGAGGAGTTACCTCAATCATTTATATATCAACCAAAATGAAGTAGATTGACAAAATTATGTTTTAAATCTATTGAAGACACACAAGATGTTGAAATATCATTCACGAGATGACAATGGCACTCTTCTTTTAACATGATTATTATTATTATTATTATTATTATTACTATTAAGTTAGCGAGCAGGCAGAATTGTTAGCATGCTGGATGAAATACTTAGCAGCATTTTGTCTGCTGCTACATTCTGTGTTCAAATTCTGCTGAGGTCAACTTTGCCTTTCATCCTTTTGGGGTCAATAAATTAAGTACCAGTGAAACACTGAGTTAGATGTAATTTACTAGTCCCCTCTCGTCAAATTTCAGGCCTTGCACCTTTAGTAGAAAGGATTATTATTATTATTATTAAGGCTGTGAGCTGGCAGAATCGTTAGCACACTGGATGGAATGCTTAGTGGTATTTCACCCATCACTATGTTCTGAGTACAAATTCTGCCAAAGTCGATAAAATAAGTACCAGTGAAACACTGGGGTTGATGTAATCAACCAGTCCCTTCCTACCAAATCTCAAGCTTTGTGTCTTTAGTAGAAAGGATTATAATTATAATTATTATTATCATTGTTATTATTATTATTATTATTATTGTGCTATGTAAAACGCACTAAGTTCACTTTGCTGAGTGGTTGGTGCTAGGAAGGACATCCAGCTGTAAAAATCCTGCCAAAACAGTTACAGAAGTCTGGTGCAGGCTTCTGCCTGACTGGCTCTTGTCAAACTGTCCCACCCATGCCAGCATGGAAGGTAGACGTTAAATGATGATGAGGATGTGACACAGAAATCCCATAATATTCTGTAGTTATCATTCACCACCACAGCTTCTGGCTCGAGTTCATACCATTTTTCCGTTCCTTTGAATCCACAAACTTAGCTAACATCCTAATGCATTCTTTTACCGGTACAGTTATTCCTGTATTTATACTCTTTTTGCACTAGCTTACTGCATTCACTTAACAGATGGTTAATATTTTCATTTCCCTTTTCAATGATTATGAAGTTGTTCTCTAACAGAGTTTTATCAATCCTTGTCTTTATCAAGTTTGTGCTAAGAGTTTTTTCCTGAGTGGCTATAATTAGTAATTACAGTTTAACATTGCAGATTTTCACCTGTCAGTCACAACACCATTTTTATTTTTGGCATGTTTAGTGTGTAGCATGAACTAGTTTGGTAATACCTTTCACCAGCTATTTCTCTTGTCATTCTTCCTTCCATTTTTCAGTTCTCTTACTGCAACATTATGGATATTGCTCACTGCAAACAATATTCTTTCTACTTTATGTATCTTTTATCTTTTACTTGTTTCAGTCATTTGACTGCGGCCATGCTGGAGCACCGCCCTTAGTCGAGCAAATCGACCCCAGGACTTATTCTTTGTAAGCCTAGTACTTATTCTATCGGTCTCTTTTGCCGAACCGCTAAGTTACGGGGACGTAAACACACCAGCATCAGTTGTCAAGCAATGCTAGGGGGGACAAACACAGACACACAAATACAATATACATATACATATATACGACGGGCTTCTTTCAGTTTCCGTCTACCAAATCTACTCACAAGGCTTTGGTCGGCCCGAGGCTATAGTAGAAGACACTTGCCCAAGGTGCCACGCAGTGGGACTGAACCCGGGACCATGTGGTTGGTAAGCAAGCTACTTACCACACAGCCACTCCTGCGCCTATGACATAATTTTTCACATCCAGTATCCAGTATTGTGATACTGAATTTAAAAAAAACTCTCTCTCCCCTTCTTTTCTCTGTAGGGTCTGTTATATTACTTTTAGGGTAGTGTGTGCTGTGCATTGTAAGCAGCTTCTAAGCTGCTCAGTCTTTGCCCATTTTAGAAAAGGGAGCAAGGTATATCAATATTGTTTTGGCCCATGAGTTGATTACCTTGATAACATTCCCTCTATTTAATTTTGTTTTGAGTTCCTTCCTAATCATTTCTTTTTACTTCTCTTTTATGCTTTGGTTAATTTTGCATTCCTTTACCTTATTGTCCAGCTGCACGCTTAGGAACTTGTATCTTTCATTATTGCTCAGTGATCTAATATCATCATGTGGTGTCTTTATATCATCAGATTTAATATTTCAGCCTCTCTTCATAATTAAAAGGCAAATATTATTATTATTATTATTATTGTTATTATTATCATTAGTCGACATCGACATTATCTTCATCACTATCACCACCACCACCAATAGCAACAACAACAACCACCACCATCACCTTCATCATTATTAAGAGTATCCTTACTACTTAAAGTTGCATATATACTCTCTGTCTGTCTTTCTCCTGCTGCCTCTCAGCAGTGCCATCTGTATAGATTCATTGAACTGGGAAACAACCCAAATTTAGTACCGTGCTTCATTGGAGTTAGCATCCTATATTATATTTCTCTAGGAAACCACATCGACCTCTAAGGCTAAGTTTAAGTTAATCAATAATTAATTGGTCCATTTTATTTTGGTTGTTTTTGTTAACGGCATCCCTAGCTATTAGAAATTGTATGCATATTCTCTGACTGGTCAGTGTTATTCCTCTCAACCCCTGTCTCATCCAATGAGTTGCTAACTTTCTCAATGGTTCATTTTCTTAAGTTTTATATTCTTTGCAGTATGATGCCACACTCTGAGAATTCTTTGCAGGATTGTAGGAGAGACAGAGAAAAAGCAACTTGGCTTTAAATTTAGATTCCCTAAACCAGTTGCGCTGAATAAAATAGTTGTATGAGGAAACAGTGGAATTCAAAAGTCTCAGATAAGGCAGCTAAATCACTCTGAGAGAATCTTCTGCACTGTTAAGTTGTAGACTCATCAAACCATGGTAAACCTGCACAGCAGATAGATAATTCTAAGCAAAAATTTGCTTCCAGGAGATGTGGGTTCTACAAACTACAGTGACGGTAATTCATCTAAAAGAGCAATTGTTTTGTTGGCACTCCATCGGTTACGATGACGAGTGTTCCAGTTGATCCGATCAATGGAACAGCTTGCTTGTGAAATTAACGTGCAAGTGGCTGAGCACTCCACAGACAAGTGTAACCTTAATGTAGTTCTCGGGGAGATTTAGCGTGACACAGAGTGTGACAAGGCTGGCCCATTTGAAATACAGGTACAACAGAAACAGGAATAAAGAGTGAGAAGAAGTTGTGGTGAAAGAGTAGAGCAGGGTTCACCACCACCCCCTGCTGGAGCCTCGTGAAGCTTTAGGTGTTTTCGCTCAATAAACGCTCACAACGCCCGGTCTGGGAATCGAAACCGCGATCCTAAGATCGCGAGTCCACTGCCCTAACTACTGGGCCATTGCACCTCCAAAAAAGGAGCAATAACTGCAAATAACTAATAAACATGAAGCTAAACCATTAAGTCTTGTCAGAATGAGTTCGTGATGAAAAGTGATTTGTGTTAGAAAGAGCAGATAGTTTTGAAGGTACCAAAATCATAACAATCAAGTAATTGAAAAACCTTAGTTGAGTATAGAACTAATGTTTACCATTTTAGTGCTGCACACATTAATAGGAATAGTTGTATTTGAGAATCCTTCAATTGTCATCAAACATTCTACCAATTCTTTTCTATTTAGACACCAAGCAACCACCACTAGGCACTTACCTCTCTCTTATTTCTACAAAAACTGAGAGCTACCACTATATATGTTGGCTTGATAGAATGTAGAACTGAGGATATTTTAGAGATTTTTGAATGGTGGCAAGAAGTGAGAGGAAGAGGAGCCTTCACTAGGTTACTAACTGGGCAAGGCACACAGGTACAGATTCTCTTAAGAGGATAGCTGTGCTGAATTTGGTGAACAATTACCTTTACATTTCCCCATAATCAGTGACTGATTGACGAAAGGTCATTTCTATATGGACCTCTTACATATTATCATGATAACAGACAATAGGGATCTTTTTATCCTAACTAATGATTTAACTGACATATTAGACAACATGAGAGCTAGTCATGTGGGGGCTATGGCTATGATGTACAGAATGAAACATGTTCGATAATCTTAGCGTTCTGTCTTATCAATGGCTTTGCTATTTACAGTACTAATTTCAGGAAATTTGCCAGCCACATCCCAGCAGGTCGGACACGAAAACTAGATAGATTTGTGTATATACACAAGGTAACGGGATAAACAGGTGGTTGTGAATACTAATTCTTCTCTCCTTTGGAGAGTGTGCCACTCTTCACAGAGCTAGGTATTAGTGGTATTAGATTAAGAGCAAAACAAACCCAGAAACTCAAGAAAATCTGGAGAGGAAAGGCACTGAAAATTCTTTGGCCCTGTACAGGTTCAAAGAAGCATTGAGTGTCGGATAAACAAGAGGCAGAGAGAAAGACATATAGATAGTGACTTACAGCTTAGAAGAAAACCTTGCTGTGAGCTTCATATTAGATATGTGGATGAAGTTACATCCCAGCCAAACAGAAGGTAAACAATGGATAAGGAAAATATTACCATAAATGCTAAAAGTAAGACAGGAATGGAAAGAATAAAAGTGGGAAGTAAGGAACAGTACTATGTAGTTGAGAGAGAGAATGAGAGAGAGAAAGGGCAGCGGAAGTTGGAGAGAGGATTAATGCAAAGTATATTTAGTAGAAAGAGAACAAAAAGTAAAAGTTGTACCGAAGTTTTGGGACATAAGGCTAAGACATGAGGTGTTCCGGATCGTAAAGCATCGATCAGAATAAAGTCGTCTGATGTTATTCTGAGAGTTGTGGAAACCATGTTCAGAAAAATTTGTCATCAAGATGGGATTTCGTAATGAGTTCAACGAGGAATTTGATGTGCAAGTACGTATTTATCAAAGCTCGGTTCTCAGACACCTCCTGTTAATAGAAGGGGCTTAAAACTGGTTACGCAGAGGAAATTCCACGTACTAAACTCTCATATTTTAATCTGTCGAAAAATTAGAGAAGTAATGCAGAATTAATGTAGAAACAATTTTTAGAACTGAGATGCCTTAAAAGAAACGAAAAAAGTTCTAGGTGACTGGAATGAAGTGCCTTTCTGGATTGTCAGCAAGCTCAGTATGCAGAAAAGGAAGGCAGCGAGTTGGCAGAAACCTTAGCACGACGGGCGAAATACTCAGCGGTATTTTGTCTGTCTTTACGTTCTGAGTTCAAATTCCGCCGAGGTCGAGACTTTGCCTTTCATCCTTTCGAGGTCGATAAATTAAGTACCAGTTGCGTACTGGGGTCGATCTAATCGACTGGTCTCTATCTATCTATCTGTTTGTCTGTCTATCTCTCTCTCTGTATGTCTGTCTATCTATCTATCTTTGTTGGTGAAACGGATGGCACTTTCAATATCAGACTCAACAATCAGTGATACTAAACGACTCTGTTGAAGCTCAGTATTTTTTTTTTGTTACATATTTTCCATATTTCCTTATATGACCTTTATCTTCGGCATCGAAAGATAACATTGCTAAGCCCATTAGTCCGAATCATTTTGCGACTTTCATATACCAACTTTAAAATTACGCAACGTTAAGACTTGCAAATTATTTTATAAATGATAAAATCATAAACACAAGTTTTAAAACTATATATTTGTTATGTTTTGATCGATTTAAGGATATATTTTACGTGATGTATCTGCGTGTTTAATTTTGATTTGTATTTCGAAATTAATACAAATCTAATTGCCATTGTTTTCGTTGTGTAATTTTTGACTATCACTAGCATCTGTGTTTATTTGTAATGTAAATTTGCTCGTGCTTTCTCTGTATGTCCAAAACGATAATGTCTGCGTCAGTTTTTGTAAATTGTTCGTTTGTTTAACTATAATTACTTTTTTATTTAATTCATTTTTAGAAATAATATTTGCAAAATTATTCGTAAAATTTTCAATGAAAGACTTTGGGACATAAGCGCTTCGACTACTCTTGTGACTAAGGTTTTTTTTTTGTTTTTTTTTTTTTTTTTTACATCTATCTCACCCAATATCATCCTCATCGTTACACAAGTAAACAAAAGTTTGGAAAAATACCAATATAAAATTGTTAAAAAAACGGGGTAAATGATGATGATGGTGTGTGGTTAAATAGCTAAACTACAGTTGGAAGCTTTCAACTGTAAAAATTTAGCAGATAATGATGGTGGTGTTGGTGGTCTCTCATAGTCCGAAAATTCTTTACTGCAATTTCTTGCTGACAAACCTACATAAATAATTTGTTTATAGTGACCAAAATGAATGTGTTGTACATTACGCCACTCTCTCCTTGAAATCGACGTTGCCTGAATATGTGCAACCGTGTGTTGAAATCACCACATGATTAACGTGAAATGAAATGTTTCTCTAAAGAACATAACACACCAACCGGTCCAAGAACTGAAATCGCAATCTTATGATCATGAGTGCCACTGAAGACCGGTGGCTATGGATGAGGATGAGTAACCTGAAGATAGCAATGGACGCACTTATATGTGCAGCGCATGAACAAGCATTTAGGACTTACTATGTGAAGTGCAGAGTCGACAACACTACCGACAGCTACAAATGCAGAATGTGTGGCGAGAGGGGTGAAATGGTATGGCGCATCGTTAGCGAATGCCCGAAATTGGCACAATGCGATTAGAAAAGACGAAATGAGAATGTGGCAAGAATAATTCATTGGGAGCTCTGTGGAAATCACAGCCTACAAAGAGCAAAGCGTGGTATGAACAAGCCCCAGAGGAGTCACCGAAAATGAGAATTGCAAAATCCTGTGGGATGCAATGATTCAGTGCGATCACCCGACCAGACATTGGAAATCGAACATTGTTGTGGTGAATAAAATCGGAAGAACTAGCATGATTATCGACATAGCATGTTCTGGTGATAACAGGATCAAAGAAAAAGAAAAACTGAACAACTACGACGATGTAAAGTGGGAAATAAGAAGGTTGTGGTCAATGAGGGCAGCAGGCATGATACTAATTTTAATTGGTGCACTTAGAAGTATCAGCACTCAACTACCAGCATGACTGAAAAAGATTGGTACAAATGTAAAGAGAGAAAATCTATAAAACTCAGCATTGCTTCGAACTGCAAGAATTCCTCCTAAGCTTTTTGAAGTTTGATCAGTAAACAAGGGTCACCTGATTAGTCTGATGGCTGTGGACAGCTAACACTTTCTATCATACCCAGTAAAATGATCGGAGAGTTTTCATCAAATAATAAAAATAATAATAATAATATCACCTCTGGAAACATGGGTGTTTCGGTCAGTCTCCTTAAACAATCCTTATTAAAGGACACTTTGAGCGGGATGGGCTACTCAACCTCAAGAAAATTCTAACTGGGTCTCACCTGCAAGGTCATGCGCTGTTTATTTTTATATGAGATCACTGTGTCGTGCGCATGTGGTTGTGATGCATGTGCCAGGTGTACCCTTACCAGACGAGTAGTCATGATTGATATATTGAGCTTTGTAAAACCCCAGTGTCACTTTGATGGCATGCACTGCTCTCTTACTCACTAATAATAATAGTAATAATAATAATAATAATTTCTACTAAAGGTACAAGGCCTGAAATGTTGGGTGAGGGGGCTATTCGATTACATCGACCCTTGTGTTTCGCTGGTACTTAATTTAATTACACCTCAAAAGGATGGAAAGCAAAATCGACCACGGTGGAATTTGAACTCAGAACATAAAGTCGGACGAAATGCCACTAAGCAAATTTATGGGATGAGGGACAAGTTGTTTACATTGGCTATAGTACCTGGTAGATATTTTGTTTCTTCGATCCTAGAAAGTTGAAAGACCAAGCTGATCCCGATGTCGCAATTTCAGATTATTTCCAATTGAACTTATGTCTTGGTAACTTGAATTGTTTTCAGATTATTGGCAGTAGGATGGAATCAACTTCAAATTACTTTAGAGTAATTTGAAATTGACTTCATCCTATCCACTATAGTTTCAAATTGTCTGACTCAAATCCTTCCCCAAACGTCCATCACCCTGGTGAGAAATAAAAGAATTATTATATAAATTATTATAACAAGTATGTTTTATGTAATTTATAATTATTATAACTTTCAATTATTCTTTCTTTAATTCTTTTAATGCTTTCAGTCGAAGAACTGAGGCCATGCTGAAGTACCGCATTAACTTATCTTCTATCAGTTTTATTGTAACTTAATTCCAAGAAGTTAGACTATGATTCAGTTTGTACCAGCTGATCTTCCCTGAGTGCATTCTTGAATGCTTGGCTAGTCCGGTTTCGTCGTTAAGACTTTATCCAATGTATTTATTTTTATGTTTCAGTAGAGGTTTCTTTTATATTTCTGATTTCCTTATGTAAGCAGTTGAACAGTTGAAAAAAACTAACCCATATAAAGTGTATTGATTTATTTTATTTTGTATAATAAATATTTGTTCGCATTTAAAATGTAGTAACATATTTTGTCTTGTGCATAAATGTATTTCGTTCGCATAAACAAAATATATATTTATACACTTCAAATACATAAACTGCATATATTTATGAAGAAAAAAAGTATTGCGGTAGTAAATCCTCTAATCCGAACCAGTTTCTCATTAAAAAAGAATAAAATAATTTTCGCTTTAAAAAATTGCAAACTTAGAATCTCTCAGTAAAAAGTGCTTTTAAAGGCTTCATAAAAAGGTTCAACGATGTTTAAATATCTGATTCATTATATTATTTTTTTCAATTCTTAGGATTAGCTTCAATGTTACATATGTTTAATGCTATAAATGTATCATTATTTGTAAGTATTAGAACTTAGCATTTTCGTGAAATCATAGAGGAGGTACTGTGACCGATGCAAGATTTCAGATTATCGAGAGGTAACTTGAAGTGGGGGTGGGGTGGGCTAACTTGAATTCTCTACGACAGAAAAATTTGAACTCAGAACTTAAAGAGCTGAAACAAATACCGCAAGGCATTTTTTCCGACTCTCCAACAATAATGATAATTTCTGCTATAAACACAAAGCCTTGAAATTTGGGGGAGGCGAGTCGATTATATCGAGCCCAGTACTTGACGGGTACTTATTTCATCCATCCCGAAAGGATGAAAGACAAAGTCGACCTCAGAACGTGAAGACGGACGAAATACCGCTAAGCATTTCGCCCGGCGTGCTAACGATTCTGCCAACTCACCGCTTTAATAATAATAATAATAATAATAATAATGAGAAGAAGAAGAAGAAGAAGAAGAAGAAGAAGAAGAAGAAGAAGAAGAAGAAGAAGAAGAAGAAGAAGAAGAAGAAGAAGAAGAAGAAGAAGAAGAAGAAGAAGAAGAAGAAGAAGAAGAAGAAGAAGAAGAAGAAGAAGAAGAAGAAGAAGAAGAAGAAGAAGAAGAAGAAGAAGAAGAAGAAGAAGAACTGAATGAATAAATAAATAAATACTTTGTAAATTTTCAATCCTTGTATTTTGATGCATTTAAAAGTTCTGCAACAAAATAGATTCTTTCATGAGATAGAAACCAAAATATAATTGACAAAGTAGCCTATTTTTATAGCAACATATTGTTATTATTGTTGCTATTGTTGTTATTTTTTTTATTTCGATTATTATTACTATCATCATCACCATCATCATCATTATCGTTATATCTTTTAGAATATTTATATTTAATCTTTCCCTCATGGTTTTTCTAATTTTAGAGAGAATATATATATATATTTTTTTAATTTTCATTTTTATTCGTTATAAAATTTTTATGCTAATTTTATATCCCACTCTTTTTTCTGTCACGTAATAAATTTCATCTTTAGATAGAGAAAGAAAATGTCAGATCTCTATTTTATTTGTTTATTTAAATTTCACTTGTGATTGTCCTTTTATTATTTGTATTTTTAATAATGTTTTTTATGTGTACTTTCTGTTTATTTCGTTATTTCCATTTTTATTGTTACTTACTATTTTTTGCGTGTGTTTGGCAAAGCTGAATGCGTCAGTTTTGAAAAGATAAGCAAGAAAGAAAATTGAAAATTTAATCTAAAAAAAAAAACCTTCAACTTGAATGAAATTTTAATGTCAGCATTGTGTACAAATAAAGCATATATATATATATATATATATATATATATATATATATATATATATATATATATCATATTATATGTATGTATGTATGTATGTGTGCGTGCGTATGTATGTACATATACATATCTATACGTACATACATACACAGACATATACATACATAAACACACGCATAAATATACGTATATATACATACATATATCTATACGCGCGCGCATACACACATTAAATTAATGCCGAGTCAAAAATCTTGCATATGTATATAAATGTGTGTGTGTGTGTGTGCATATGTACATGAACACACACACAAACACATACATAACGTATGACAGATATATGTTCAGAAATCCAGCACACCCTTATACATAGAGACGTATGTAATGCATAGCATTAACCCTAAAATCCAGAAAATTGCGTTTGAGGTTGAAACATTCGAAAAGTGGAAACAACATCAACCATAAACATACCAAGCACAAGGAAAGCAAGAGATGCGGCATAAGACACAATAATAGCAACGAAAAGACATAATGCAGTCACACAGTCAACAGCAATGAGCCTTTGAAGGAGCCCTTTACATGGTTACTCATTTTGCCAGAAATAGTGATTAAAACTCCCTTCTTCATTCTCTTTTTTTTTCGTCCTTTTAAAGCCTAGCCAGGCTCATGGGCCCGGTTTCCCGGTTTCTATGGCGTAAGTGTTCCCCTCAGCTGGACGGGACGCCAGTCCATCGCAGCGTTACTCAAGAAAGAAAGTTGGGGCGAAAGAGTACAACAGAGATCGCCGCCAGACCCTGCCGGAGCCTCGTGGAGCTTTAGCTGTTTTCGCTCAATAAACACACACAACGTCCGGTCCTCCGACCGCGAGGCCGCTGCCCTAACCACTGGGCCATTGCGTCTCCCCTTCTTCATACTACTGTCTTTAAAAGAATTGGAGATAGGTTATATAGTGTAGGCCTAGATACACTTAAAAAACCAGATGGTCATAATTGGAATGACTTTGATTAAAGGTGATAGATTATATTTAACCCGGGGTTAAACAGCAACAACTATGACAGTGTCAACAAAATCAACAATGGCAGCAAAACAGCAACAACAATAATAACGAAGTCACGGAAAACAATAGCAAATTCAACGGCCATAATAGCAACAAAAACAGAAATGTAAACAACAACAACGAAGACGACGACAACAACAACAATAACAACAGCAATAGCTAGAGCAAAAATAATGGGAACAACAACATCAACGGCAACTTTGAAACTAACAAAAACAAAAAGAAAAGCGCCACAACTCCAAAAATAGGAACTAAACCACTACCACAAATAAGAACAAAAGTAACAAATAAAAATAATATCTACAACAATAACAACATCATTCACAACAACAAGCTGCTCGAGAACTGAAGTGAACGACTAGCTGATGTAACATTTAAATGTGCAGAACAAGAGAGATATTGAGCTAATTAATGTAGCTTTGAGTATTGACACTTAATAAACTAAAATAGACGTTAATGTTTGTTCGCTGGTTAACGTGTTCGTTTATTGCTGTGAATTTGTTTTTTGTATTTTCTTTCGTCTAATTTGTTTTTCTTCATTTCTACATTTTTAAAAAATATTTTAAAAAATGTTTTAATATTGATGTTGTTATTGTTCCAGCAGTGCTAATGAAGTATCCTTAGAGTCGTAAATTAATTAAATAATTAATTAATATAATAATAAACTCTGTGCAAGCATAATAAGGTGGGTTGCTAGCTCAGCAAATGGATGGATGGGTAGACGTGTGGATGGCTGTTGGGGCATGATAAGGTTGTCGTTTTTCACAGAACTGTTACGGTGTTGGCTGTTGGGGGATATGGAGAAGCGAAAGAGGAGTAGAGGGTTATAAAAATGGTTGTTTTATTTTTTAAATTATAAAACAATTCAAAGAAACTAAATTATGCAACAGGAAAATGAAACAAAAGACAGTGCACGTGTGTATGCGTTGCTATGACTTGTATATGGATAATTATATGAATGCATATACATACATACACACGCAAACACACACACATATTTTATCATATATATATGTATATATATGCATGCATACACACACATGAAGTGTGATAGATACACACGCACACACACACGTTATCATATATATATGTATATGTATGCAAACATACATGCACACACGTATTGCTTTTGGGTTTTTTTATCACCCCAAAACATTAAATAGTTCAAAAGATTCATATGCTAGAAGCGTGTCAAGTTTGTTTTATATATAAGTGTGTGTGTAAGTGTGCATGTGAAAGCAGTTGATCTATATGTAAGGGGATCCGTTTTTACCATTGATAAATGGGGAGTTCAATTCGGGATCCAGACTGCTTGTTATCTCTTTGAGCGAGACACTTCATTTCACGCTGCTTCAGTTAACTCAGCCAAGTATACTCTCCAAAATGATGTCCAATATGTTTTCTTTTTGTCCAAGACATACTACTTTGACACGCTGCTACACTGAAAGCTCTTGACCCTCCATGATCTGCTGGTTAGTAGAATGTTGTTGCGTGTTGCTCTGCTGAGTTAGGGCTTTCAAGGAATAATTTCCAGGCTGTTCCTTCCTAACTCTCAGTGATGTTATTTGCTTCAGGTATGCAAATTCAATTTTTGGAGGAACATCACTAACTTGTGATTAGTACATGCTATTATATTATGGATACGATGGACATTCACTATCTGTTTGAATTGATGGTAATTGTCTACGTCCTTTTGTTTGTCTTAGATACAGGCAGTCTATACCACCATTGATGGGGAAAATTCTGAGATTGCTTAACTGTTTTTGCAGTTTTAAGCATTAATACCTAGGATTGTATCTAGCGGCGTATGGAGTAGCATAGATATTGGTATGAATACTGGTAAAGCAAACAGATCGGAGTTGGGGAGGCGTTACGTGTTTCAGTCAGAGGCTTTGGCCATGCCAGTTTGTATTCTGTATCTGAGAATAATATTCCTTGGTTACGTGATCCTTGTTACAAATTATATCATCAGAAATACTTTTATTCATTCCTTAGATGACATTACATCCCTCATTAGATATAGGGGAAATAGTCAGAACATTGATAGAGATATTACTAGGCTTGATTGTTGCTTTCCTTGATGGTGAAACTTTAATCCTGGCTAAACGCGATTGAAAATTGCATAACTAAGACAAGGCATTCCTTCATAGAGTATTTATTTTATGCATAAAATTTCAGGTCATCTTCAAGGATTCTGTGCCAAGTTGGTGTTTCTGATTTCACGCAAGCAACTCATGTATTCTTCAAAGTTCATCGATAAAGGGGATACCAGCAAGCAATTGATGGTACTATGAAAGTATGCAAAATGCTGCAAAATTTTAGCTTGTATTAAGTACACATGCACATACATAAAAGTCTGCCAACACATGTACACACACACATACACATTAGCAGATATGACCGATAAAGAGATATCTAAATTCAGATTTAAAAGAAAAGGGTCTGTTTCTGCGTTAGAAATATGATCATTTGCCTTTAGTGTATGATTTTTAATATAAAACCAAATAGCAAACATAATCTCGCTCAAATGAATGCATAGATATACACATAAAGACATGAACATACATACACATATAGATACGTATATACAGACATGAATATATGCATACATATATGTGTGTGTGTGAATATATACATATATATATTTATGCATCTCTCTCTCTCTCTCTCTCTCTATATATATATATATATATATATATATATATATATCTATGTATGCATATCTATCTATATATGTATATACAGATACATATATATATTTATGCATATCTATATACCTACCTGTCTATCTATCTATCTATCTATCTATCTATCTATCTCCTTATATATATATATATATATATATATATATATATATATATATATATATATATATATTTGCATAAACTTATATTTACATATATACGTACATACACTAATGATCAATCAAAACAAAAGAAAATTTCACAAAAGGAATCGACAATTTCACTCTACCTCCACCATCATCTCTACCGCTACCGTCACCACCACAACCATCACAGCAGCCTTTACCACCACCACTACCAGCACTACCACCACCATCCTCATACATTGAATTATTTATAATGAACTACAATAATTGGTAAAATGTTATTTTATTTTAATTTTACTTTCACTTTGAAAATCTTTTGTTTCTATTCTCTGTTGGCCTTTCAGCCATGTTTAACCTTCTGTTTTTACTGGACTTGAAATGTTTATTCTACAAGTTTAATTATCTAAACACACAAGTTATTGTTTGATTAGAAGGGGGAAAACTTGAGGACTACTTTGAAATATAGATAGCTTGAAAATATATGTCGTACTTACACCCACATTCTCACTCATTCACACATTCTCTTTCGCTTTCTCATTATATATATATATATATATATATATATATATATATATATATATAAATGTATATATATATATTAATGTTTGCTGTTATTTTCAGTCGCAATAAAAACAATTTTATATTAATCTGAAGGGTTAGTCTATTCTTTGGTAGAGTACAAATTTATTATTCTTAAACAAGAATATCATTGACAGTGACTTCGAAGTATAGGCCAGCTAAACCATCGTCGG
This sequence comes from Octopus bimaculoides, assembly GCF_046866305.1. Taxonomy (NCBI): domain Eukaryota; kingdom Metazoa; phylum Mollusca; class Cephalopoda; order Octopoda; family Octopodidae; genus Octopus; species Octopus bimaculoides. The sequence continues at coordinate 38,226,524 of NC_142937.1, forward strand.
CCAGCGATCGTTTAGCTGGTCGAAATTCCGAATTCACTGTCGATAATATTCTTGTTTAAGAATTATATCTATATAAAGAGAGAGAAAGAGACAGAGAGAGCGAGAGGGAGAGAGAGAGAGAGAGAGATAGAGAGTGAGAGGAAAAGAGAGAGATTTATATCTATATATTCATATGTATCTACATACATTTGCATGTGTGGGTACCTAACTGTGCGAGCACAAATAGATATACGCATTTCTGAATGTGCTTGCATATACTTTATCTATCTATCTATCTACCTATATATATATATGGGTTGGGGATCTGTTTCTGCTTGCCTGTTTGTCTGTTTGTCTATTCATCACTTAACGTTCATTTTCCATGATTGTGTGTGTTGGACACCATCATCAAGTATTGTGTAGTTCATAATGACGTAGTGCTTATTTCAGTTAGGTACTTTATTAGTTCTGATATTTCGGGTAAAATACCCACTTTCAAAAAGTGTCTAAAAAGCAAGAAAGAAATACACCTGTTAGCTTCCGTATGTATACGGTTGTGCATGAATATATGTATATGTACTTGCACACATGCATACACATAAAATAAACGCTGTATATGATAAAGAGATTCATACTCATGTATCGTACCCAATATGTAAATGGTTTTAATAGCTACTCATAGGACTTTGTTTGATATTTGCTAATGTTCAGATTATTTTTTCTGATATATGAAATGATAGAAACCTGTGAACCTACATAAGAAAATATTAAATAAGGTACAATAAAAGTCATAATCTACATTATTACGAGGATATTGATTTAAAAGGACATAATGAAGAACTTAAAGATCTAACAACGCGTCTTCACACAACTGCAAGAGGTTATGAAAACGAAGGCAAAGTTCGCAAAAAAGCAAAACAATTATTTCTAACAACAATAATAACGTAATGTAAATATCAAGAAAGATGTTAAAACAATGTGATGAATTAAAATATTTTGGAACAATAAAAGATTTGAGATCAAAGAACGAAATAAAATACCAAACTGCAACAATTACAATGGCTTTAGTATAATTAGAGCGCGTTTGAAAAAAGAATGTATAAAAGATTATAAATAACAGCTCAAGTTAATTTTTAAGTGCAACAACAATTTTAACTGAATTTTATGGGTGTAAATAATGAACTTTAGATGGTGAAAGTGAGAAAAACGCCATGACTTTGTAAAAACAATTTTATAGAAAAATTATTAAGATTTCTCTGTTTGAACATGGAACTAACGAGCGTATTGAAAAAGAAATGGTTGAAAAGGCAATGATTAAGGAAACTCTTGCGTCAGTTATTAAGCAGCAGAAAATAAAGCATTTTGTCATACATAGAGACACTATCACAACCTTTCTCTTGTAAGTGTGATATGAAGGAGCATAACATGCTAGAAACAACAATGAGATATCCCTCGCCATAACCAAACCTTACTGGATTTTAAAAATAAACTGTGGAAAGATATATTAGATAATGTAGCCCTTACCATTAGATGCACTATCGTCTACTGAATTAGAGTAATCTGGGGTTCAATAGCAACAAGTTATTGTAAATATTGTAAAGCACAGATTGCTTTCCCCACCCAACCCCACGTAAAAAGTTTATTAGATCACAAAGTAATATGAAGTAACTGAGAGGGAGATGGTGGAAACTAAGAGGTTGGTAGATGACTGAGGAAAATGGCGGAGATGGTGTGCGTGACTTACTGTTGATCTAAGGCCTTCTGTTTAGGATAATGGCTTTTAATTTTTTGTACATTTATAATTAACATTTTCAAACCCTTTTTCTTGGTTGAAAGACTGAATTCGACCCGCAGGTAAACGCGGCCACATGTCCTTGAAACACTTTTTGGATGCAAAACAGGTCAGATCCATATTCTAAAATTATATTTTCCCCTTCTTTTCTTTAATATTGATAAGTAGTTTTGGTCGCAGTCTTTCCATCTTTGATTAAGTCATGTTTGAAAATAATGTCATTAATGATCCCTTCTATTATAAGCTCAAGGTCTGAAATTTTGGGTGAGGGGTTAAGTCGATTACACTGACCCCAGTATGCAACTGCTATTTAATTTGTCAACTCTGAAAAGATGCAAAGCGAAGTCGACCTCGGCGGAATTTGATCTCAGAACGTAGCAAGTGTCTTCTACTAAAGGTTTGGACCGATCAAAGCCTTGTGAGTGGATTTGGTAGACGGAAACTGAAAGCAGCCCATCGTATATAAGTATATGTATCTATACATATGTGCCTTTGTATCTGAACTTGTCCCACCGCCACTTGGCAACCAGTGCTGGTCTCTTCACATCACCTTGATTTAGTGGTTCGGCAAAAGAGTCCGATAGAATAAGTATTAGGCTTCGAAAAAGAAAAAAAATAAATGATGGGGTCAATTGGTTTGCTTAAAATTCTTCGAAGCGGTGCTCCAACATGGCCATAGTCTATTGACTGAAACAAGTAAAAGTTAAAAGAAAATATAAACATAATCATTTCAAAGGTATGACCCAAAAATTTTCTTGCTATTTCTAGCAGGGACAGCAACCACACAAGGGCTCTCTTTCTTTTTTCGCCCCTTTCTCCTCGTCTCTCCATCTCTCTCTCCCCCCTCTCTCTCTTGCTCTCTGTTTAATATGCTTTGATCGATGAAATCAATTTTATCGCCAGCCATAAATAAATAATTATAATTACTGACCTTCTACCAAGTCCAAAGTAATCATTATTTGTTAACGATGTTTTGTTGTAGATAAATGGTTAAGTTGTCTCTTTTTCCTCACTATATTTCAGTTGAAAGGAAATCTAAAATAGCAAAATAAAATAATAGGTATCGATACTTTAGTTGTACCAGCGATATATTACAGTTAAAATGTACTCAGTTGGAAGTCAAGTGGGAACTAATGAAAACAGATAGCAGAAAAAAATAGGTATAAAGAAATAACATCAGGATTTACAGTGCATTGCTGCAACTACTACTACTACTACTACTACTACTACTACTACTACTACTACTACAGAAAAAATTCTAGAAATATGTTTGCCATTGGACGGGGAGAATTCTGTTATTGGATTGTTATATAAAAAAAGCACTGGAAGATTACACACACACACACACACACACACATATATATACACTTGCTATATATATACACAATCATATGTAAATGATATTATATATACACATATATGCATTTGTACATATACTTGTATATAGATGCTATAATATATATATATATATGTACACACACATATATATGTATATATATTTATGTGTGTGTGTGAGTGTGTGTGCGTATGTATGTATATTGGACAATAAGGGGAAATTAATGCAAATAGCATAAACATAAAAATAAATGGTAACAATAAAAATAATAATCAGAACAAATTTAAGTTGTTTTCCATCTTCAAGAAGGCCGACAGGTACAAAACATAAGCAGAAGCAATAAACATAAGTGTAGGAGAGAAGGGGCAGGATGGTGATTGGAATGCTGCTGCTGCTGCTGCTGATGATGATGATGATGACGACGACGACGAGGAGGAAGAGTTGGAGGGGTAAGATTGTGATGGAGACGATGAAAGGAAATCCTGAAAATATAATTGAAAAACAAAATGGAGAAAAACACCAGGAAATGGATATAACATGAAGACAGAGGTGAAGGCTAAGCTAAAGTAAACCTAAACAAAAAGACTCAGCATTAGTCTTAGGGAGTGGATGTGGGAAGTCGATATGAGACATCTTCTGTGCTTTAGACATTATTTATTTCATAAGGCAAATTGTGAATTTTAGCGTCGCTGCTTACAGGTTTACAATGGGTCACTCATCGGATCGATGAATTCGTAACAGGTGCTTGTGCAATCTTATATCAATGCCTCTTACTATAAAGTGCTATTTGTTTATGATGACTAATATATACAATAATTTAAACTGTAAGAAAATATAAAAGACTTTTTATTCAATAAATGAAACTGAATCAAGAATTTACATTTCAGGATTTAAATTTGTATTTTTCCCATTTTTCAAATATACTTTTAAATATATTGGAAAAATCGGAAAAAACACACCTAGGTACATGTGGAAGCACACTTATTGTGCCGTGGAACCTGGAAATAATAATAATAATAATAATAATAATAATAATAATAATAATAATAATTTGAACATCAGTATATATATATATATATATATATATATATATATATATATATATATACACACATGTCTGCATACATACATATGTATGTATATAGGTTTGCATATATGGGTAAAGGATGTCACAAAACATAAACAACATGAAATACGAAAATAACGTTGGGTACGCAAAGAACGAGAGAAACAAAGGAAAACAAGATAAGTAACATATTAAAAAACGTCCCTTCATCAGTCTCTTCTACTCCTTATTTCAAGCTATGAACGACAAGATAAGACTTTGAAGGCAGATACTCCCGCGAACCAAAATAAAAGTTGGTAACAAAAACAGGACATACAACAAACCAAATAAAACGAATACAATCAGGGAGGGCCGTCAGGCTTAAACGAAGTAAGGTAGCGAACGCTGGATGAAGATTCTTTGGTAAGAGAAAAGATAGGAGACAGATAGGAATGCGTCTGGACTGCACAACAGACTGATGGAAAAAATGCTCTTTTGGGGACTGCCAGGATTTTGAAATTGATACTTGGGTGTTGAGTGTCTTCCATGATAAGTTAACATCCAAGTACCAAACATTATTTGTGGAAATATACCCCGTGAGAGCTCTGACAACAAGTTACTGTCCGCTTCGCAGAGTCAACCAGAGTAAGACCAAGAGCTCTGAGAAAACAACAACAACAGCAATAATAATAGTAATAATAATTGGAAGCCTGACATTGTGGTAAACAAAACAAGAAACTTGCATTATAATCGACCTAGCATGTCCCAGTGACAACTATCATGACAATTTGAAGTGGGAAATACGAAGGTTGTGGGCGATGAAGAGAGTGGACGTCATTCCAGTAGTAATTGGAGTGCTTGGAAGTATCAGTACCAACATGGCTCAGAAAAAATGGTACTAATGTAGAGATGGAAAACCTACAAAGATCATCATTGCTTGGAACTGCAAGAGTTCTCCGCAGGGTTCTTGAAGCATGACCAGTAAACAAATATCACCTTACTCTGCTGGTTGTGGACAGCTGGCACATTCCATCATACCCAGTAAAATAAACAGAGTTTTCATCAAATAATAATAATAATAATAATAATAATAATAATAATAATAAATTCTTTTACGTGTCATAGGGGCATTGATGAGAGGGACAAAAGAAGGACACAATAATTTATGTGAGGATTTATATAAAGTATGGGGAGAAAGAAATGGAAAAGGCGATGAAATGTGATAAGAGAATACATTCACAAAATATGAGTTAACATGAATGAAACAGTCTTGCTGATACAGGGGAATCTCCACGTAGCGCCAATCAAGGAACCTCAAGGATTTCCCAAACCACCAAAGGCACGAGGTTCTTTCATGTTCTCCAATCTACACGCGCATAGTCTAACCATTTTCCCCCAATAACCGATCTTTTTCACAAATATACTGGACGGTAGCCTTTCCCTCTTCACCCTCGCTTTCTTTCCAAGGGGAACTTTAAAAATGTGATGAGAATTTCACCGGAAAGGAAACCACCTGCCCTGCCTAGTTAAAGGTGGGTGGTGAGATGATCCTCACGATGATAATCGGGTTCGTCCTACATGCGATAACAGCTGTTCGACATGGCTCCACACCTCAGAAGTACGCGGATACTACACGAGTGCGTACTAACCGGTTTCGTCGTTCTACACACATATCAGACAGCCCCACCTGACAGTGCTTCCGTGCTTTTGGAGTTCATTTCGAATTAGCAGTGCTCTCTGCCAGGCCAGGAATTTCTGGAAGTTATCCGTGGTAGTACTGGGCCTGAAAGTCCTCCGAAACAGACCAGCAAGTTCATCCTCGTTGAAGTCTAGGTTTTTCCTGTAAACGTCATCGCTCTTATTATTAGATTTCTCTATTTTACTACTCTGGAACTTTCACCTACTGCATTGCCCGATAGGTAGAGGATAGTGAGTGCCTAATGACATTCCGGATACTAGGCGCTTCTGGAATGTAACTAATAATATTCTTATTATCATTCTAGTTACTATTCTTATTATTATCATGTTCTTATGATCTTAAGTACTCCTATTATTATTCACAAAATACAAGAGGAGTTGATGGGATGAGCGTGAGGTTTCGGGATTTACTTATTTGGTATAGGTGGTAAGGGCTCTATTGGGTGCACGCACATCCAGCAAGCAGATTTCTAACATTGAATAGCAAAATAGCGAGGTGGCAAAACACAAAACATAGGCAAGATGAAACAAGGCTAAACTCAATTATGCTAGTATACTAAAGATAGTAACGGAAAAGAAAAATTCTAAGTTTAAAAAAAACGTATCGTCATCATCGTCGTCGTCATCATCATCATCATCATCATCGTCATCACCACCACCATTATAATTATAATAATAATAATAATAATTATTATTATTATTATTATTATTATCATTATTGCCTTTGCACAGCTTCAAATGCTGGAGATGTACTACAGTGTTAGCTGTTCACTACCAGGGAACTAAGGTAACACCTCTTATTTTTCGAGGACATTCCGGAGTATTCGAGCGGTTCCAAGCAGTGTTGTTTTCTGTAAGTGCTCCACCCTTATTGCAACCCCTATTTGTTCCACGTACTTCTCGAGATCTTTGCTCACTGTTCTCAGAGCTCCGACAATTATTGGTACTCCTGCTACCTTTTTCATCGACCGCTACTACTTAACTTCCCAAGCTAACCTGTCATATCTCTCAACTTTTCTTTCTTCCTTATCGCACACCTTGTTGTCAGCTGGGCATGCTGTATTATTATTATTATTATTATTATTATTATTATTATTATTATTATTTTTGTTTAGAAAATTCGATTTGAAATAAAATGCTTTGCAGAATATGCTTCGGCTTTTTTACATTCTGAGTTCAGATCCCTTCGATATCTATTGTACCTTTTACACTTTTGGGTTCGATAAAATAAAGAGCCAGGCAAGCGCTGGATTGTTATAATCTACTTAATCTACTAAATTACTAATGGAGAACCTGAGGCCTTTCAGACCAAAAAGCACGACCTTCTCTCAGAAATCTAGAGCTTGCTTTAAAAATATTTTTTCATTGATTACCATTATATTTTTATCCATATTCATATACTGCTAAATAAGTTATTAAAATGGCAGTTTTCCTTTAAGTTTCTTGATTTAATATTATCTTTCAGCAACAAATATACTGTACTAGTCATTGTGAAAGATGCACATATTATATTTTTAAATGTACCAAAAATTGCCCAGCTTTTAATGTGGCTATATCACGATGGGAGACGAAGTGTTGTAGGCAATGGAGCCAAATAAGTATAAGTCTGTTAAGCACAATAATAGCTACTAATAATAAAATATTGAGAACAAGCCAAATTATCATAGTCTGTTTGCACAAACTTATACAAAATTGCTTACGCTACGTCAGCAGTTATGTGGAAAGGTCACATCATCTTGTTATATCACCTTCCTAGCGTACACAACCCACATTTGATGTGTTTTACATTATTTAATAACTGTGTTAACTTTAATCTTTTGCATTTAAACTGGTTATATCCAACCCAAATATTCTACGTGTTTTATGTTCAAACCAGATGGATTTAACCTCTCACACCTACACCATGATGTCATTTTAAAAATATACAGTCTCATCATCAAAATCTCAAAGCCACAAGATAATATATGATTGATTCAAAACAATGTGGATATATAAGTTAAAGGGTTAAGAAACATTTTATAAATCATCTACATGAAAATTTTCTCAGGAAGATGAAAAGAATGTTAGATGTTTTCATCAGCTTATCAGCAATTTGCAATGAGTGGATGACAACAAAATCATAGCGGTGGAGCACCAACCTGGTGGCCGATAACCGTAACACAAAATATTGTAGACAAAAGATTTACATCCTGAATGGCAATTCTCTCGAGGAAAATATAATCAACTATACTGTTGAACAGAAAGAAAATTAAGTTGAAATACGGTATTCCCATAACATGGCTCGCATTTGACAAATTTATGGTTTCGTACATTATGCAAGTATACTGTCACAGCGTTCTCTTTACATGCACAGAACAATATATTTTCCCTATTTTCCCAACAAAACCACTTTAAAGTACCTTTCAGTCAGCCCGTGATGAAACATACTAAATTTACTTCTTCTACGAAATCTACTTGTAAAATTAGAATGCATTTTATGCTAGGGTGTGTCAAATATACTGGCAAATATAGTAATTTCATTTTATTAAATATTTCATAA
>NC_142937.1:38239912-38254912 GCF_046866305.1 Octopus bimaculoides
CACTCTCTGTCTAAGAATGTGGATGAAAACTGAAGCACAAACATAAATATTGCTTTCGTAGCCACCCACAAATCTAGAAAGCACAAAATCTTGCATTCGGCGAATTGATAATTTCCAATTTTACACAGAATATCAACAGCCAAAAACAACCACCAAATCTTAAAGGACCCTTAACAAAGGCGACATTTGCATGAGAAATTATACAGGCAAGAATCCGAGGAGGCTACCTCCCTGGGACGCATGAAACAACCGAATATGGAACATCCAAAAGGCTCAAGAATGTGAGGGAACTAAAACTTAATGGAAACATGAATTACAAAACACAAAATCTCATTTACTGCATCACATCCCCACAAACACTGTGAATTATATTGCCCCCCGCCAAAAAAGGATCAAAATTGATATATTACTTGTGAGCACATAAACAACAAATTAAAAACACCTCTCGGAAATATTCCATGGAGTGAATAACAAGATGTTTGTGAAAATGGAAACTTCAAAACATTTACTTTTTCCAAAAGTAAAGATCAACTGTGAAAGGCAAAAGAAAAATATTGTACAAGAAATCTAAACCCAAACTTAATCCGGAAATAGTCATCGTTGCCATTATGCTAAACTGCCATATATCCAAATTTGGCCAAATGCGTTTTTTTTTTTCAATATTTATTTTTCTTGCATTAGCCGGTTCTTTTGGTCAAGCTATGGTATCTTCAGCTGCTTCAGATCCAAAAGTATCAAAAATTGTCAAAGTACAGTGCAACAGTTTTGTTATGGAATGGTGCAACTATTTTTTTCGTTTTCTGAAAAAGCAGCGTTTTGGACTCACGAGACTTTTGCATACTAGCAACATGTTTAATTTGTTTCTTTGCTACTGATTAAAAAGTTTTAACGTTTTCAAATTGTTAACAATCATGTATAGCACTATTTCCTTCTTTTAGAAATCGTCTGAGAGTTATTAAGGAAACATTATTTTACGAAGTGAGACATTTCATTAAAGATGAAATTCGTAGACTATTTATTTTTCGTTTCGTCATAGAACGTTAGTAGTTTGATAATTGAGAGAAAAGAGAACCTTCTCAGTGTTTACATACAGAATAATAGCCATCTCCAGGGTAATTCTACTTTGTGAAAATGTCTCATAGTAACCAATAATTCCTTTTTCAGCAAAAGCTCTATAAGTCATTTTCCATTATGGTCTTTCAGGCGTAGTCAGTCGTTTCAAACTCTTATTTTTTTTCTTATTAATTTGTAACATGTGTAGTGAAACGAGCATCTATTCATAAACACATGTGCCTTACGCACCTATTGTTCTATATCAACAAATAATATGCTACTCGTTCTGGAATATTTATAGTTAAAATGTTACCATCGGTTTCTTGGAAGGAAATACATTGTGGTATCTTTTTCTGGCTCTTCATATCCTGAGTTCAAATCCTGATGAGTTGAATTCTAACTTTCATCTTTTGAGGTCAATAAAATAAAGTACCAGTCAAGAAATGGAGTCTATGTAATTGACTAATTCAATTCCATCAAAACGCTAGCTTGTGCCAAGATTACGAATCATCATCATCATTATTATTATAATCATTATTGTTAAAAGTGGCGAGCTGGCAGAGTCGTTAGTATGCCGGGCAAAATGCTTACCAAACATTCCATCTGTCTTTACATTCTGAGTTCAAACTCTGCCAATTTTGACTTTGCTTTTCTTTCTTAGAGGGCATTAAAATAAGTACCAGTTGTGTACTGGTGTCAGTGTAATCGACATACCTCCCTGCTGAAACTTCAGGCCTTGTGCCTTTAGTATTATTATTATTGTTTTACTTCTCAGAATGCTCAGTTTTGTTTGTTCTGGTAGATTCTGTAAGACTGAACAGCAGCCTGCTGTCCAAGGTCTCACAGTGTCTCTTTCCACACACTATAAGCTTTGATACTTGGTTGTTAATTATAGTGGGAGATATTCAACATCCAAGTACCAGTCTCAAAGTCCTAGCTGTCCCCAGCAGAGCAGTTTTTTGGACTTACTCTGCTCTCATGTCAATTCCAATTTCTCCGACATATTTCTTGAACTTGGTTGGTAGTGCACTGAATTATCTTACGACTACTGGAATGACATTATTATTATTATCATCATTGTATGCTATGCATATGTCCCTTCTTTTCCAGTGTATACCATGTATACTTTTTTTATCATTTCATTATTGGTTGTTAGTGCTCCGAATACCCCTATAACTACTAGAAAGACATTATTTTTATTATTATTGAGTAAGAGAGCAGTACATGTCATCAAAGTGACACTGGGGTAAAATATATGAAGCCCATTATATCCCTCATGACTACCCATCTGATAAGGGTACACCAGGCATGTGTACTACAACCATAGGTGAGTGACATAGTGATCTCATATCAAGTTAAAGAGTGCATGACCTTGCAGGTGGGGCCCAGTTAGAATTTTCTTCAGGTCGAGTAGCCCATCCCACTCAAATGGTCCCTGAATAAGGGTTGTTTAAGGATGTTGAACAAAACACCCATGTTTCCAAAGATGAATTATCCAAACCTCAAAGAATTCCTCTCAACACATGGCTATGATGCTCCTCCACTACTTATGCTCCTGATCAGAGATGCACATATCATCAGCCACCAAGGGACATGCTCAACTGGTTAAGGTCAAACAACTGACAAGCAAATCTGTGGTATTGCACAGAATATCTGCTGTAAACCCCTACACTTTATGTCTGTTACTCTATTATCCCTCTCATCCATCACCCTTGTGGCAAATAAATGAAATCTTCATTAGTACACTATTATTATCATTATCATCATCATCATAATAATTAAGGTGAGCTGGCAGAATCATTAGCATGCGAAGCAAAATGCTTAGTGGCATTTCATCCTGCTTAACATTCTTTGCCTGTCATCCTTTCAGAACCAAAAAAATAAATACCAGTTGAGTACTGGGGTCGATGTAAGTGACTTACCCCCTAAATTGCTGGTCGTGTGCCAAAATTTGAAACCATTTTTATATTATTGTTATTATTATTATTATTATTATTATTGTTATTATTATTATTATTGTTATTATTATTATTATTATTATTATACTTTCTTGTACATGTCTTCCCTCCTCTCCTCCGTCTCATACCATTATTTTTCTTTTCACTTCCTATGATAACTTTATCACCAAACTTCGTTCCAATCTCCCAAATGATATTATCATACATGAAATAACAACAACAATAATAAAAGCAATAATAAAAATATCCAAACAGTAAAAAAAAAACAAAAAAAAATCACATCCCCCCATAACCACCTTCAAACACCGACAACAACACCATCACCATACAGGGCTACAACAACAAGTAAAACGCCACTGATCATAACGGCAACAATAACAACATCATCACTGAATGCAACTACAACAACTGAAACAACACATAAAGACCACAACCACCAATAACAATGTTAAATAAACAATAACAACAGCAACAATATCAATAACAAAAACAACCGCAACAATAAAAGGCAATGAAATAATAGTGAAAGAGGTAGAGTGAGTGGTTTTATATGTGTGAGTGCGTGCGTTAGAGAGAGAGAAGAGGAAAGAGAGAGGGGAAAGGGAGGGGGAGAGAGAGAAGTGGAGAGAGAGAATGTGAAATAAAGATGTGATGATAAAAAGAAAAACAGGAAAGAAATGTAAAATTATAAATGAAATGTTGAATAGAAAATTAATGGAAAGAAAAAGAAACCTTATATACATAAAAATGATCTATCTATATATCTATCTACAAGCGCATGCATATATACATACCTATACACACTCATATGTACACACATATAGATATATACATATATGCATATATACATTACACACACATACACACACACACACATATACACATATATATATATATGCATATAAACATTGCACACACATACACACACATATATACATATATACATTGCACATACATACACACACACATATATATATGCATATATACAGTGCACATACATAGACATACACACACATATATACACATATATGCATATATACATTGCACAGACATACATACATATATATGTACACATATGCATATATACATTGCATGCACATACACACACATATATATACACACATATATATATATATACATTACACACATGCACACACATGCATATATATACATATATGCACATATATGCATATATACATTACACACACACACATATATATACATGTATACATATATATATATGTAAAAATATGTATGCATATATATGTATATGTAAATACATATACCCATACACATGCACATTTTCATATATGGCTATGTGTATGCTTGTGTGATGTGTGTGTGTGTGTGTATGTGTGTGTGTATGTGTGTGTGTGTGTATGTGTGTGTGTGTGTGTGTGTGTGTGTGTGTGCATATGTATTTATTCGGTATCTCTAAACTGATATCTTGACCAAAAGCCGTGTATTGAATGTTTGAATGTAATCCTTTAGAATGGAATTCATCGAACTAAAATAAACAGACCATTCTTCAATTCAATATCATCCAATATCTCAGACAATCAAAGACTTCATCTTATTTCTTTTGACGATATTTTCAGGCGAGTCTTCCATTGATTCTTGGCTTGAACATCACAGGGAGAGCTAATTCTCCACCACCTCCACCACCAAGATCAGAACCAGCATCAACACCATAACCAACATCACTTCTGCAACTACTGCTAGTACTACTACTACTACTATTACTGCTACTATATCAATAATACGTGTAACAAGAACAACATCCCCATTAATGTGATCATCATCATTCATATCATTATCATCACCATCATCATCGTCATCATCATCATTACTACAACACAACCAAAAGGGAAGTATCTACATGGTCTTTTGGACTGCTAGAAATATCAGCCAAATTCCTCTGTCTGACAAAAGGATGCTTTAGATAATGCTGTCCTAGGTAATCTGTTTGGAAGAGACAGGATGGTCATGTGTAATATGCATTTTAGCATAGTTCTGACTGGGCAGGCTCTACCTGAGTGTTACCTCCGCCATTATCACTACTAAACTCGACTCTGTCGGTCATGAATGACCATGGGTACACCTAAGAGGTTCTCCTCTGGGATACAAGTCGAGGCGGAAAGTCACATCACTGGCGAACGCACAACCTAGGGTTGTTTTTATGGAAGTCCAGCAGTCGCCCATGCATACCAGTCTCCCCTCTCCATGCCACCAGTGTTATCCAAGGGAAAGGCAAAGGGGCCGATACAGCTTGGCACCTGTGACGTCGCAACTCATTTCTACAGCTGAGTGAACTGGAGCAACGTGAAATAAAGTAGTAACAGAAAGTTTTGAATATAAGAAATAGCAACAGAAATATCTAGAGTATAATATAAGAAAAAAAACATGAATATTTAAAATAAAGAAATAGTTAAAAAATATCTAGAATATATACATAGGTGCAGGCATGGCTGTGTGGTAAGTAGCTTGCTTACTGACCACATGGTTCTGAGTTCAATCACACTGTGTGGCACTTTGGGCAAGTGTCTTCTACTATAGCCTCGGGCCGACCAAAGCCTTGTGAGTGGATTTGGTAGATGGAAACTGAAAGAAGCCCATCGTATATGTATATGTTTGTGTGTCTGTGTTTGTCCCTCCACCATTGCTTGACAACCAATGTTGGTGTAACTTAGTGTTTCAGCAAAAGAGACTGATAGAATAAGTACTAGGCTTACAAAGAATAAGTCCTTGGGGTCAATTTGTTCGACTAAAAGGCGATGCTCCATCATGGCCGCAGGCAAATGACTGAAAGAAATAAAAGAATAAAAAAAGATAGCAAAAGAAATCTCTTTAATATAAGAAATAATGACAGAAGTATCAAGAATGCAATATTAAAACAACTTGTATAGAATATAAAACAAAAAAATTATTATTTCTACTAAAGACACAAGGCCTTGAAAATTTTTTGTGTGTAAGGGGGTTAGTCGATTACATCGACCCCAGTGCACAACTGGTACTTATTTAATCGACCCCGAAAGGATGAAACGCAAAGTCGACCACAGCGGAATTTGAACTCAGAACGTAAAGAGAGACGAAGTTCTGCTAAACATTTCGTCCAGCGTGCTAACGTTTCTGCCAGCTCGCCACCTTATAAAATGAAAAATGATAACAGAGCTATGGTGTAATAGTCATTGCAAAATCTAAAATACTGAAAATGGCAACATAAATATTTAAAATGAAGAGATAATACAAGTAAATAATTAAGAGTATTATGACCATATAATTGATTGATCTGTTAGTATATTTTCTAATCACATTTTACATGATTAAGACAAAAGTTAGCATCGTATACACCAGTTAAAAAAAGACAATCAACCTGCTTCTTTATGGTCTTAGGACATGGTAGATATAGGAACCATATCTCTTTCAGATCACGTCCTTCTCTCGTAAAAAAACAGGAAGCATGTCTGTCCAGTATAATGTAGCCCGAGATGCATTATAACTTACATAAGATAAGATGGTCATCGATTAAGTTATTTTGAATATAGGTCTGCTTATACAAAAGTGGCCTGGGGTTAAAACGACAGACAAACGTGAGAAGAAGAAGAAGAAGAAGAAGAAGAAGAAGAAGAAGAAGAAGAAAGAGAAGAAGAAGAAGAAGAGGAGGAGGAGAACGCAACTGCATTTATCAACCTGGAAGGTGGAAGCATGTACAACAAAGCTGACCTTGGCATTATATGAGCTCAAAGTACAAGGAGCTGGAACAACTAATAACTACCAATTTTCTATCTTCCAAAAACAAGAGAAAAAAAATCAAGAAGATTCCTTAATCCTAGAAACCCATAAATACTTTCTAGTGAGCATGGTTTTATCTGATTATATCCCTAGCAAATGCAAAAGTGTGGGACCACATGGTTTTGTCGTTATGGCTTGCTCAGCAGTAAATCATCATCATCATCATTTAACGTCCGTTGTCCATGCTGGCATGGGTTGGATGGTTTGACTGGACTGGCATGCTGGAAGGCTGTGCCAGGATCCAGTCTGATATGGCTTGGTTTCCTCTGGCTGGATGCCCTTCCTAATACCAATCACTCTGAGAGTATAATGGATGCTTTTACATGCTACCTACACATGTGCTATTTGTGTGACACTGGTATCTGCCACAATTGTGATTTTGCTTGGCTTGGTGGGTCTTCTTCACAAGCACAACATAATACCAAAGGTCTTGGCCATTGCCTCTGTAAGACTCAACACTCGAAAGGAACTCAGCAACTTTGCCCCCATGGGGCTCAATGCTTGAAAGGAACTCAGCCACTTGCCTCCATGAGGCCCAATGCTCAAAGGAACTCAGCCACCTTGCCTCCATGGGGCCCAATGCTCGAAAAGAAGTTTTAAGCCCAGAATCTAATGGCTCCTTGCTTTTGCACCATCCAGGTGTTTGGTCAAATGAATTCTCATCTGCTAAAGCTAGCTCACAGGTTTAAAAGAATTAATGATCCTTCAACATTCAAGAATCACCTCCCATTAAACCTTCATAAATATAAACAATGATTTGTCAACTATTATTTCTTTCTTCGTATGGTAACATAATATTTTTGACATGTGTGATTAAGGTCCCTATGGTTAGTTTTGTGATGAAATAGTTGCTTAATGCCAGAGTGCATGAAGGATGAGGTACAGTTGAGATGAGAAATAAGGTATAATACACTTTCAAGTCATCTGTGTTGGTATGAATTTGTAGTATATGTTAACAATAAATGATAGGTAAAGAAATGCCAGAAGATACAGGGAAAATGAACTAGTAGAAGTAGAAGACTAAAAGAGGCATGCAGAACTGATGAAAGCAGTTCTCAAGAGGCTCAGCTTCACAAAGACGATAACAAAAGAATAGAACATTGTGGAAAGCTGAGTTGAAGAGGACTTGTCCAACTCAAGTAAGCATTGAAAATGCATAGAAAATGATTAAGTGTGTGTGCTCATGTGTGTGTGTGTGCGTGAGAGGGAGAAAGTGAGCGTGAGTGTGTGTGTGTATGTGAGTGTGTTTGCATTCATATAAAAGAATAAGATATGTATATCTTTATGCATATATATATATGTGTGTGTGTGTGTGTGTGTGTGTGTGCTTAAACAAATATAAAATAACACATTAAAATAAAGGGTGAAGAAATTTGAATTCCTGACTGAAATCAATCTTAAAAGTGCACAGGAACTTACCTTTTATATTCAAATAATTGATACAGAAAGTCTAGAGTGTCACTGAAATTGTCAAATTTAGACAATGAAGAAAGCAAACAACAAATTAATTATTCAAGGGACATGAAAAATGAAAACCAATAAATGACAAGATTGAAATAACTGTAAAAGAAGTTAGAATACACCTTATAACACATCATTATCCACAAAATTCATCACACTTAAAGCAAATACTCACAAATACACACAAACATATAAGCACGAAAAATACATATACATTAACACATACACATACATACACTCAATAGCTACCATGTCACCAAATCACAATATAATGTTCTACATTAAGCCACAGTTCTATTCATTTATAACTACTCACTTAAGGTGTATAAAAGATATACATGAGATATTTATCATCGGTGTCTTTCACAGAGTTAACCCACTTACTTACTGTTCCACAATATATCTCTGAAGATGGTCAAAGGTGTGATCGGCAATTTCTTCTTCATACTTAAAATGACAGTTAGACAATTCTTTTTCTTCCACATATGTGCTGCTGGGGTACATGACCAGCACAACATTAAAATAAATAATTGATTTAAGATGAGGTTTCCATCTACTTCATCCACCCACAAGGCTATAGCTGCCTTAAGGTTATAAAAAAAACACTGCCCAAGTTGGCATAGTGTGGGACTGAACCTATATGATTAGGAAGTGTGCTTTTTAACAAAAGAACATGCCCATACTTATCTATGTCTATGTTTGTGCATATATTGATGCAAGCATACTTGTGAGTGAGTCTATATGTGTGTGTGTGTGTGTGTGTGTGTGTGTGTATATATATATATATATATATATATATATATGCATATATATATATTGTGTAGGAGTGGCAGTGTGGTAAGTAGCTTGCTTACAAACCACATAGTTCTGGGTTCAGTCCCACTGCGTGGCACCTTGGGCAATTGTCTTCTACTATAGTCTTGAGCCGACCAAAGCCTTGTGAGTGGATTTGGTAGATGGAAACTGAAAGAAGACCGTCGTATATATGTATATATATATATGTATGTGTGTGTCCTCCTCAACATCACTTGACAACCAATACTGGTGTGTTTACATCCCCGTAACATAGCAGTTCAGTAAAAGGGACCCATAGAATAAGTACTAGGCTTACACAGAATTAGTCCAGGGGTCTATTTGCTCGACTAAAGGTGGTGCTCCAGCATGGCCACGGTCAAATGACTGAAACTAGTAAAAAAAGTAAAGAGAATGTATATATATATATATATATATGTATATATATATATATATATATATATATATATAACAAATAGTAAATGAGTATATGCATATATACGTACAGGTATGTGCATACCGACATCCACCTGTATGTATAGGTGCATATCTGGGTACAGGACATTGCAAACAAAACAGAGACGATAAAACACACAAGCCACATAGAGAACATTCTACTTCATCAGCTACCCCCGTTTTAACACCGGCGTTTCGAAGAGCTGGGCAGGACGCATCGTTAAAACGCCTCTTCCCATGGACCGCAAATTAAATTTGTATACACAAATTAAATCTTGCCATGGAGGAATGTAGTGGCGGACAAAAAACATATATATATAAATAGTTGGAATTTACAAAAAACAAAAGACGACAAACAGGGGCATTAATTTAATGCTCAGGAAGGTAAGAAAGTATTTCATGTTTCGAGCCTACGTTCTTCCACAGAAAGGAACATGAGAAAATAAATGGAGAGAATAAAAAAGAAAGCTTTAGTAGCTAGCAGTCAATCATGGAGATATTATATATATGTGTGTGCGTGAGTATGCATATATATATATATATATATATATATATATATATATATATATAAATATATATATATACGTGTCCAACCCATGCTAGCATGGAAAGCAGACGTTAAACGATACATATATATACATATATATACATATATATATATATATATATATATATATATATAAGGTGTAAATTTACAATAGTGACTAAAGTGTATTCTACATGGCATTTGTCAAATTTATGTTGGATGCACGAAAATATTAGCACTTGAGTCCCTTCCGTAAGCCTAGTACTTATTTTATCAGTTTCTTTTGCAGAACTGCTAAGTTACAGGGATGTAAACACACCAGCATTGGTTGTTAATCCATGGTGTGGGGGACAAACATATACACAAAGACACACATAAATATATACATACATGGGACAGGCTTCATTCAGTTTCCATCTACCAAATCCACTCACAATACTTTGGTTAAAACGAGGCTATAATAAAAGACACTAGCCTAAGGTGCCATATAGTGGGACTGAACTTAGAACCATGTGGTTGGAAAGCAAGCTTCTTATTTCTTTACTGCCCACAAGGGGCTAAACATAGAGGGGACAAACAAGGACAGACAAGGTGATTTAAGTCGGTTACATCGACTCCAGTGCGTAACTGGTACTTATTTAATCGACCCCGAAAGGATGAAAGGCTAAGTCAACCTCGGCGGAATTTGAACTCAGAACGTAGCGGCAGACGAAATAGCGCTAAGCATTTCGCCCGGCGTGCTAACATTTCTGCCAGCTCACAGCCAAGCTTGCACCTGTATATATATATGTATACATGAATGTATGTGTGTATGTATGTTTATACGTATATAAGTATTTACCTTTCTATTTATCTGTATGCGTGTGTGTGTGTGTGTGCGCAGCAACATCCTCATTAGCCATGTTCTGTACTGGCATGGGCTGAATGGTGTTACAAGGCCCCGTGTATCTGAAAACTACACCATGCTCCAGTATCAGCTTTGGCATTGTTTTTACAATTGTATGCTGTTCCTAACATCAACAACCTTACAGCATGTACAAAGTGCTTTTTCATGGTGTCACCACTAGTGAGGTCACTGTTGCTGCCTGCCAGCTTCCAACGAATTAAGATTACAGAAGAGACAAAGGTAACTCTATGTTATGAGATGAAAGTATAAAGTGACAGGGAAGAGTCTAATGCAGAACATGCTCCTTGATGTAGGAGAGCTACACAGCTCGTCTTATGATATGAAAGAGGGTCGAAGTGATCTGGGGAAAACTGTAAAGAGATAAAAATAACTGTGATGAAGTGTCAGGGTAGATCTTCATTATATGAGGTAAGTAGAAGTCAGTGAAGACAATAGAACAGAAAATACAACCACAATGATGAAGTCACTCATGATTAAAGTAGTCTGTAGGAGGATCTAAAAGAAGTGATTCTTCTGTCAGGTCTAACTATGGGATACATGCAGAGATAGATATTGCTCCTGAGTTGCATTTATATAGGTATATTACATACATGGTCTGATCAATAAGTATCAGGAGACCGTTGCTGTAGTAACAAACTAAAGCACACAAAGTGAAGTTGCTTGGAAACAATTGACCTTTAACACTGATGAACATGTGCACTAAGTTTTAACATTCTAGCTCAATTCTGCTGTTTACAGCAGTGCTTGGAAGGAAGGTGTTGTGTGTGATCGTTGCATTGAACATTCAGAGAAAGTTGTGCAGAGAATCTACATAAAATGTTGCCAAAAGCTAGGCAATACCTGCTTAGAGGCCTATGCAAAGTTTTCAAAAAGGTTTCATCATTCTCATCACAATCAAGAAGATCTTGTGCAACTGAAGCCCATGTATCTTTTTGGTCAGTTGAAAGCAGCTTTGGCACAAACTTGGCAGACATACATCTCATATCCAAATCTTCAGTGATAATGAACTGAACTGAACTGTAACTAATCTGCACATCCTCTGATAAATCACAAATGGTGATTCAGCAATTTCCCCTCAACTGCACGCACATTTGTGATGTTTTTCTCAGTTCTGCTTGTTGTGGGTTTCCCAGAAAGTTCGTCAATATCGATATATTTTCGTCCATTTTAGAAATGGCTGAACCACTTGTACACTTGTGTATGGCTCATATACTCCTCTCCATACGCTTTCTGCAACCTCGTGTCAGCCTCTGAGCAGGTATTGCCAAGACAACTTTCTCTATCATAGTCAATGCGATGATCACACGCTACATACATTCTTTCCAAGCACTGCTTTAAGCAGTGTTAAAACTTGGTGTGCATCCACAGTAGATTTCAAGGTCAATCTGTGCCAAGTGGCTTCACTCTGCATACTTTAACTTCGTTATTATGGCAACAGTCCAGATTCTTATTGATCAGGTCTTGTACACACACATATTGATCAGATTTTGTACATACATATATATGTATGTGTACATATATAAATGTGAATGAGTGTAAATGCATTTGTTTGTGTGTAAATGTATATATGTGTATATATGAGTGTGTGAATCTGTCTGTATTTTTCTGTTATTTCAACTTATAGATTTTAAACATTAATGTTATGAATTTATCAATTTCATTTCTAATACATCTGTATTTCACCAAACATGAATGTAATAGATGTAAGAAAACCAAACTTAAAATAACAATGATGATGAAACTAATAATGATAATAACAACAACAATAATATTAATGGCAAATATAACAACAAAAAAAACAATAAAAATACATAATTCAAAACTATAAAGCAAACTTCAACTTATGTTGATTTATTTTAAGAAATTTATTCTTATAAAATATTTCTTCAATGTTATACAAGGATAAATAACTTGTCTTAATTTGGCAACATTTTTGCACATACATGCACACAGAGAGAGGGTGAGTGAGAGGATGATGAAAAATAAAATTGCAGTAAAAAAACAAAAAAATAAGAAGCAAAGAAAAATGTAAGAAAAAACAGAAGTTATTTTAAAAATATGTAAAGCAACGTCATTTTTTAAATATTTTTATATCTTATAATATCATATTTTGGCAAAATATACAAGTTTTAAATGACAGATTTCTATAATTCATATAGATTTGTCTGTGTTGAAATATGTAGAGAAAAAAAGCAAACTAACAGAGAGATGAGACTTATACAGTTTCAATGTGAAGTTGATATTTTATATTGTCTGCACTATTCATGTCTGTTTGTGAAATGCCTCAATGAACAATATTTCCTCATCATAAACTTTTCTGTCATTTGCTAACATAACTGTCACATTGAATATTATAAGAACAAAGATGACTGTGTAGGTACAGAGTTTTCTTTGTAATCATGCGGCTTCCAGTTCTATCTCACTGTGCAAAACCTTGGGTAAGTGTCTTGTACTGTTGTCTTGTGCCAACCAATGCATTGTGAATACATTAGTAAATAGAAACTGTAAGGAAGCTCATTAGATGTACATGTGGGAGTGTGTGTACTTATATCAGTATGTGAGTGTGTGTGTATATCTTTGTGAAGATTTACATGGTACATCTTAGAGCTGAATTAAAAGCATTAATGTTTATTGCTATTCTCCGTCAACAAAATCATCATTGAGCTGTGCTGGAAGACAAGTTTAGCTGAGAAAACAGGCAAAGATTCAGGTGTCCAACTTTAAAACTATGCTTCAATAACATGGGTTCGTCCAACCCATTTTAATACAGAGAAATGAACATGAAACAAATAAACATAAAACGAATGAACTTAAAACGAATGAATGTATTTGGTGGGACTCATATCTGGTTATTGAAGTTTGTACTTCCGATACCTAAAAGTTGAAAGTAAACCTAGCCATTGATATTTTGATTTATGAAATGAATTCATCATTGTTCAGCTGAATGAAATATTTGGTTGTCTGGAAAGTTTGTGCCGATTTTTAACGGAAAGAAAAAGGTCAATAAATACTTGCCATAACATTTTTAATCAACCAAATATGAACCATCTTGTTACACAATGCATCTCTATCTTTCCTTTATATTGAAAATACCCTCTTCCCAGAATTGAGGTGGTTTCATGGCAAATAAGTCGAAAGGTAAGCTACTATAAATCGGCACAAACTTTCCGGACAACCCAATATTTGTTTGCTTATCTGAAGAGCTTTATTAGTGAGTTCCCTAGGGAGATTCTGCACCCATGGAGAAGTTTCTGAATCACTGAAATCACGTCCTACTATCTCAGAAAAGATGAGATGTTCACTCATGGAAATCTGAATCAAACTGGAACTAAACAACAATGACAAATTTTAAAATATTTTCTTTTATGAAGGAAGAATATAATTTCAATTAAATCACCAATAACTCCTTCCCTATAAATTGGTCTTCTTTACAGTATTTTACTCTGCATGTACTGTAGCACTGATTTTCGTTTGTTATACTTATTATGATGTCTTCTGATGGGTTTCAGATAATCTTACAGTCATTTAAAACAATGAAATTACATCACTTTCTTGAAAAATGTTAGTTGCTGACCCTTTTGAATATTCTAATATCCTTATAATAGAAACATCATCATCATCATCATCATCATCGTTTAACGTCTGCTTTCCATGCTAGCATGGGTTGGACGATTTGACTGAGGACTGGCAAGCCAGAAGGCTGCACCAGGCTCCAATCTGATTTGGCAGAGTTTCTACAGCTGGATGACCTTCCTAATGCCAACCACTCTGAGAGTGTAGTGGGTGCTTTTACGTGTCACCGGCATGAGGGCCAGTCACACGGTACTGGCAAAGGCCATGCTCAAAATGGTGTTTTTTACGTGCCACCTGCACGGGAGCCAATCCAGCAGCACTAGCATCGACCTCGCTCGAATGATTTTCTAACATGCCACCAGCACATGTGCTAGAAGGCTACGCTGGTAACGATCATGCTCGAGAATATTAATTTAGATGCTAATCCCATTCTCAACAGACAATAATAAATAATATTTCATATGACAATTTCTGATATTACA
>NC_142937.1:38258042-38280542 GCF_046866305.1 Octopus bimaculoides
GATATTTGTATGCCACAAACGTAATACATTATATATATATATATATATATATATATACATATATATATATATATATATATATAGGCATATATTTTACTGAAGTATACATACAAGCTCTTCAGCTACAAACCATTTACTTAGATATTGATTTAACTAAGAATTATTTACATTTTTTACTATTTAATTGTTTTCCAAACTATGTTTATGATTAACTGAGAGTCTGTAAAATACACGCACATACTCACGCACATTTACATATAAATAAATAAATGAATAAATTCATTGATGTTAAAATTTAATGAGCATTCACATTCTTTTTTTCCTTTCTTTGTTCTTTAGGAATTCTTTCTCACTCACTCCTTCCCCCTCTTCTCTTTACCCTCTCTCTGTTTCATTCTCTTGATGTCTTTCTCTCTATCTCTCTCGAAAGATGTATCCAATTTTTTTTACTGTGTTCAAGAGTATTAATAGGAAGATATAAATGGTAAATTACAGTAATATTTTCAATAAAGTATAATATACACAATCATTATTATTATTATTATTATTATTATTATCATTAATACTTTTGTTGTTGCTTGTTAGTTTTGTGGCAGCTGGATTTTTTTCTCTGCTTTTATTTTAAAAAAAAAAAAGTATTTATTGCTGCTCTCAAAAAAATAAAAATGAAAATTTACGATGCAGACTTCATCGATTCTGCTATGAATCAAAATTAAATTTTGCATTCCTTTGATCCTCGATTGAAGGAGGAAAGATAGAAGGTGGAGGGGTAGGAGATAGAAGGAAATAATAGAAGAAGAGAGGGGGTGTGTCGTTTCTAAGTCACTTGAAATTTAGTATCAAGCACAAGGCCCCAGCATCACCACTGTTGATTTTTCAGTCGTTATTGAAGGAAAAGCCATAAAGAATAACAACAGAAAATAACAATTAGAAAATACAAAAAAATTACAGAGTGTTGTTATTTTTTTATTAAATACATTTGTTAAATGAATTTTATTTATTAATATCTGCATTTTTTGAAGTAGGGTAAGAAATTGTACATACATGTGTGTGGTTGTGAGTCTGTATACATGATTTTATGTGAATGCATTCTTGTCTGCTAAAATACAATATCTATTAAATTAGCATCTACAGAATGAATCTACTCTATGATGTTGACAATAATGATGATGATCATCATCGTAATCATCATTCTCAACATCAGCATCAGTGACATCATCATCACCATCATTATGAACACTATCTTCATCAATATTCACATTATCATACATCTGCTTTCCATGCTGGCAATGAGCACTCATTACTTTCCAACATAATATTACAATTCCATTATACATACATACATACATACATGCATATACCATCTAAGTTTTGACAAAAAAATGGTTCTTTATACACGTTAAAATACGATGTATATATATATACAAGGTGTCCACAAAGTCTGGCTACATGAAGTAAATAAAATCATAAAAACATAATTAGATATAAGAAATAATAATTTCTTAAAATATGTGTTAATTACCATGTACCCAGATTTTGTAGACACCCTGTGGATATCGTTGGCTATTTCTTCTTCCTCCGTCTTTCCCTTCTTTGGACTTTCTTTGTTTCTGATGAAGAGCTCCGCTCGAAATGTCAAATTCTCTTTCTTTCCTTTCCCGAGCGTCCAGTAACACAATCTGTATCACGTCCTCAATTTGTTGTTGTTTTTTGTCTTTTTCCATTTTTGAACTTTATATATATATATATATATATATATGTATATATACACACAAGGTGGTGTCAAAAGGTCCCTGAACTAGTTATGTTTAATACAAAATAGCTAATTTACCAAAGTTTTAAAACATCTTTGAAGTAGTCACCTTGCCCAGCATTCTTGCCACTTTTGGAATCTGGCCTAGAAGTCATTTTCTGTAAGTGAGTTGAGGACCTTCTGCAATCTGCTCTGGATGTCAATAATGGTGTAAAAACAGCAACCTTTGAGCTGAATTTTCATCTTGAGGAAGAGATGGAAGTCTGCTAGTGCTAAATCTGAAGAATAGTGTGGGTATGGAAGTGATACCATATTCATTTTACTGAGAAACTCATGACTGAGGAGAGCTCAGTGAGGAACTCGATTCTTCGCACTCCACAGTACCAGTTGCTTTTACCAAATATCTGAAAGAAGCCTATTGTATATATGTATGTATATATATATATATATATATATATATATATATATATATATATATGTAGGTATGCATGTGTGTGTATATGTTTGTGTGTCTGTGTTTGTCACTCCAACATTGCTTGACAACCGATGCTGGTGTGTTTTCGTCCCCGTAACTTAGCAGTTGAGCAAAAGAGACTAATAGAGTAAGTACTAGGCTTACAAAAAATAAGTCCTGGGGTTGATTTGCTTGACTAAAGGCGGTGCTCCAGCATGGCCACAGTCAAATGACTGAAACAAATGAAAGAGTACATTTAGTATATTGTAAGAGTATAACCAATTTATTGCAGATACATTTTAACAGAAAAATCTTATATGGGCCTCTAAGCGCCATATGGACCCTAGCTGAAAACCATTGAGCTAGGAGATCCTTGAGGATGCCTCATACCTGCAAATTTAATGGATTTTTGAAAACCAAATTTCTAAATTTCATTTTCCTCAAATTTATAATTTTGCACAAGAACAAAAATCCCCATTATGATTTTCAAGTTTCCACAGGCACACAGTGCAAGTATAGATAAGATATGTTACTTCTCTTCAATATATCTTTATGGAAAATTTTGAAATATATGAATGGAAAATAATTCTAAATGAACAAATGTCATCAGATTTTAATCCAGGGTTTCTCCTAGAAAAAAATTAATTTAATTTAATTTTAGAATATTTATTCTTTGCTTGCAGAAGGTCACATTAGTTTAACATTAATACTTGTTCTCTTTTATATTTTTCTTTCAGGCAAATACATATATCCTTTGCTATGAGAAAATCAAATTAGTTTAATATTGTGACATGTGATAAGTTTGTTGTATTTTTCTCTCAAACAATATATATTTCCAGTTTTAATTAATTGAGGTTTCAAAAGCTTTATCAGCTGGATTAAGGATTGTACTGAGTTTTGTTCCTCATTTGAGAATCTAAACTGTGACAGAAAAATGGGAGGCTTTCTTCTAGCTGCCACAATGACTGATACTTATCAATGGCTTCTATTTTTCTCACCAGAACTAGAAATATGTTTATCAATCATATTGTGTACAAACTCTATGTACATATATGTTCATATCTTCCACGGTATTGTTATACAGTATTACATTTATGTGTGTGTATAGCTGTGTATACATATATACATATATACATATATGTCAGTACATATATTCACACACACCCTTACATATGTATATAACATGCACATGTATGTACATATAAATGCATACAACAGCTAATAATTTATTAGTTTTAATAGCTGAGAATACTCATCTGTCAAATCCTAGTTTACATCACTGTGTGTACGTGGTGGGGGTTGAATTTGCAAGTATTAGTTATGGAGCTAGAAAGTCATGATCAAGATAAGGGACTTCAATAATTTCAGTATTGTGACAAAATATAGTTTAAGAATTAAGGAAGCAATACTCATACACAGACTAGGACCCCAACTTAACAATAGGCTAGAGGTTGGTAATCAATATGTCATTTAGCTACACTCTTGGAGTGGTTGGCATTAGGAAGGGTATCTAGCTGTAGAAACTCTGCCAGATCAGATTGGAGTCTGGTGTAACCATCTGGTTCGCCAGTCCCAGTCAAATCGTCCAACCCATGCTAGCATGGAAAGCGGACGTTAAGTGATTATGATGATGATGATGATCTGGATGCATCTAGGTTCATTTTTGATATGCTCATCTATTGTTTATAACAAAAAAAAAAAGGCAAGAGGGAAAAAGAAAAAGGAAGCTGCACGTATAATACATAACTTAGAAGCAGTGCTACAGATGTACCAACACACACGAGATTGAGACACAGCCAACCTCATGCACTTCTCATGAGAAATTCTGGAAGGAGCTTCGTGAGACCACTGCTGAGACGCTTCCGAAAAAAGAAAAGCCGATGGAAAACAGATTATAGCAGCGACTCCATCTAAGAATATCTGAAGAAGGAATTGTATTCCGAAATATCATCGGATTATGGATAACTAAATTACAACAGGTATGTAGTCCATTTTTTATATTATAGTGCATTGTTGTACCATTGAAAACTTTTTATTCTTTATAGTTTATAACTCTTTGCAAAAAGTGTCCTGATTGGTATGATATTGCCAAGTACAACAAAACTAAATTTAGAATGTTAAGTATTTTAAATAGTACTCATTACTGCATATTACTTGAAAAGACTGTTTTTCATCAAAACGCTATTTGCAAAATGTTAGAAAATATCATTACTATTATTAGCAACATAGTAGTTGTAATAAATAATGCATAATTTCATCACTATTAAATGGCTGGTAATTCTTCAGTAATTTTTCTTCTACAGTTTAATGACAGTCCTCAACTTTGCAGCCTAATAAACAATTTCATTAATGTTAAATAGCTGGTTAATTAATTCTTCAGCAGCTTTTGTCTAGCATTTAATAGCATTCACAAAGTTTACTACTCAATTTTATTAGAAAAGATCAAAATGCATTGTGGACCATTATATTCTTTGTAAGCGAGTGAGAAACAATGATTTACAGTAAGTTTAGACTACTTCACTGCTGGGTTGGCCAATGAACCAAAGGACTGTTTTTGAGAGGCCTTCCTGCAAATTACCTTGATGATAGGTGACAATGACCTTGTTTTGGCTTTTGACTTCAAGAGACATGTTGGGCAGTAATCTAATGAAATTTTTCTGGTGTACATGGACATAAGTCATGAATGGGTGAGGTCAGCTGTATAAAGAAATGATGATCACTCAACATGGATGAAACCTGTGGAAGAAGGAAATCCTAGAAGACATGGGATGAAGTAATGAAGAAAACCATAAGAGCTTAAGATTAATAGAAGGAATGACAAAAGAGCTAAATGATTAGAGATATGCTGTGCTTGAGAAGGCCCATCCATCTCAGTCAAAACTGAGTCCTGTCAAGCCTTATCCTCCAGTTCATCTAATACCCATCCCTTCAATCACTCTCATAATTGCTGAACTACTCACTAAGGTGGTGATACCATTTATCTCCTTACACTTCACATGATGATGATGACTTCCCTAATACTGTCACACATCATGTCTCCTCCTCCTCTTCATTCTCTCTGACCCCCATCCTATTTCCTTCAATTCCCCATACACCAACAGTCACCATTGGCCATGTCTCCACCTGTGGGTGCCATTCACTGCTTCCACCTCTATTCCCACCTTTAACCATCTGTCACTCACCTTTTACACTCTCATGAACTTACCTATCCAACTAATGTCAGCATGGAAAACAAACAGTGATTATATATATATATATATATATATATATATATATATATATATATATATATATATATATGTATATATATCTATGTGTGTGTATATATATATATATATATATATATATATATATAATACAAAATGGGACAAGAATGCAAAATCTCCAGATAGACGATACAAAGAAAACAAAGACGGGTCATTCAGAGTTTTCTTTCTTCAGTCGAGTTTCAGATTATCTTTGCAATTTCGGCTGGTTATACTCGAGATTGCCCCAACGTGTGCTTATATATATATATATATATATATTATTGATGATTTTATATATATATATATATATGGGAGAATATTCAAATAATAACAACAGATGAGGACAGGTGGTGTAAATAACAAAAGCATATATTAGTATGACGCTCGGGAATACGGAAAGTCTTTGACGTTTCGAGCTACGCTCTTCAACAGAAAGAATACGGAGACAAGGAAAAAAACACGGAGAAAAAAAATTGGAGAAAAAAAATTGATATATATATATATATATATATATATATATAAGTATATATGTTTGTATATACATTTGTATGTATGAATGAATGAATATATGCAGAAAATGATACATAAATAAGTAAATAGATTATGTAATTATATATAATAATAAAAAGAAAAACGATTTCAGTGCAACATACTCCAAGTTAATCACTTAACAAAATTCTATACTAAGAATTAAGTAACTAAATTCTAAGAGAAATTTATAGGTCAAAACAAACAAAACACTTAAAAAATAAAACATAGAAAATATAAAAAAAACATTGAGATTTCAGACGACTGACCATTTATTATATCAATTTTTGGCATTTCCATTGAAATAAATTCCTGAAGAAGATTGAAGATTGTTTCAACAAGAAAATTATAGTGTCTCAATTGAAGAAGAAATGCTTCTTAGAAAAAATGTCAGAGTAATGTTTTAATGTCACCTGTTTATAGAGAGATTTTTAACATTTGCGGTTAAAATCTCAACTGATTGAAATAGAACTTTTAGAAAAGTTTACAATGTAATTTCATACATAGAATGATGTGTGATTCTGTTTATGTGTCTGTCTGTGTTTTTGATCTGGTTGTGTGTGTGTGTGTGTGTGTGTGTGTGTGTGTGTCTATCTATCTATGTCTCTCTCTCTCTCTCTCTCTATACATACATACATATATATATATATATATATATATATATATATATATATATATATATATATATATATATATATATATTGATAGAAATGGCAAGACAACAAAAGAATGAAAGAGACCTCGATATAATGTAAATGGAAGAATTTACCTGTAAATATAATATGTGACAATTATTCGGTAGCCATATTGTCACATATTATATTTACAGATATGTGTGTGTATATATATATATATATCTGTGTGTGTATGTATGTATGTTTCTATGTATGCATTTATGTATGTATTTATCATTCTTTAAACAAGAATATTATTGACAGTGACTTCGAAGTTTCAGCCAGTGAAGCCATTATTGTTTTGTACTCAACAAAAATATAGAGCAACCCTTCAGATCAATGTAAGACTGTTTTTATTAAATGTATTACAACTGAACCTGAAAACAAACATTAATATTTATGCATGTATAAATAGGTGCAGTAGTGGCTATGTGGTAAGTAACTTACCAACCACATGGTTCCGGGCAAGTGTCTTCTACTATAGCCTTGGGCTGACCAAAGCCTTGTGAGTGGATTTGGTAGATGGAAACTGAAAGAAGACCATTGTATATATGTATTTGTATATATATATATATATATATATATATATATATATATATATATATATATGGGTGTGTTTGTCCCCCCAACATTGCTTGACAACCGATGGTGGTGTGTTTATGTCCCCATAACCTAGCAGTTCGGCAAAAGAGACTGATAGAATAAGTACTAGGCTTACAAAGAATAAGTTCTGGGGTCGATTTGCTTGCCTAATGGTGGTGCTCCAGTATGGCTGCAGTCAAATGACTGAAACAAGTAAAAGAGTAAAAGAGATATGTATATGTATGTTCACTTTATTGACTTTTTTACTGTGTAGTTATGATTCAAATATTTAAATAGATACTTTCTCATATGCATACACACATACACACACATACATACACACATATATAAATATATTTATGTATGTGTATGGATGAGGACAGCTGCAAAAAAAGTGCTGAGCTGTAACTGTGGGGGGGACCTGTGGAAGGGGTAGACCCAGGAAGTCATGGGACGAAGTGGTGAGAAGGGATCTTCAGATACTAGGCCTGACTGAGGAAATGACAAAGGACCAGCAGTCATGGCAATTTGCTATACTTGAGATAACACATAGAGCTATGTAAAATCTTTTTCACCCATGCATGACAGATGACTATGTGATTAAAATTATATAAGAACAATATGGGATGCCGTGCAAAAACATCCAGCACATTCTGTAAAATGGTTTGGGTTAGGGAGGGCATCCAACTATAAAAACCATGCCAGATAAGACTGGTGTCTCGTGCAACTCCCTGCCTTGCCAGCTCTGGTCACACTGTCCAACCTATACCAGCATATTGTTCTTATATAATTTTAACCACTATTGAGCTGAAAATGGACAAAACATTGTGAAATGATTTATTCAGTACAAGTGAGGGTTATGCCTTTTCTTTAAAATTTCAGAACTATAAAATATATGACAAACCAATTAAAAATAATCTGAAGGGGATTGATATTAATCCCTGACAATGATTTTAAAGAACTGGAGTAAGATCTGTAAATAATTGGGAAGGAAAAAACTGGATGTATTTTAGAAAGTTTGTAGCTTACATCACAATGGAATGTTCAATTCTTGGATTAGGTTAGTTATTAGAGCTTAGTTAGGGCAGCGGACACGCGGTCATAGGATCGCGGTTTCGATTCCCAACCCGGGCGTTGTGTTTATTGAGCTTTGGACTTTAATTAGCAAATAAAATAATTTGCAAGGCGAATTTCTCATTAGCAGAATGCCAAACATTGACTGTTCCTTCTAGTATGTAAGGTGACCTGATAAGGCTCACCTCTTTTGTGTTTAAATCTACACTAACTTATATATATATATATATATATATATATATATATATATATATATATACGTGTATATATATATATGTGTGTATATATATATATGTATATATTTATGTATGTATATATATGTATGCATATATATGTACGTATATATATATATGTGTATATACATGTATGTATATATATATGTATATATATGTGTGAATATAGATACATATATATATATACATATATATGTGTATAGGTATATATGTATATAAACAAGGGTAACATATATAATCAGCACATCATCAGCTGCCTATTGAAGATCCTTATGCTTTTGACATACATACACAATTCTACTCTGAATAGAAAAGAAAGCTATTTCAGTTACATTGATGGAACTAATAGCAAAGTTTCTTTGATGTTAGACCCATCAAAGTTTCTCTAGTAATGTTATATCTTTAACATTGCCAGCTTGAAATTTGAATTATTTTATGCAAACAAGTAAAAGCTCTGTATTTTCAACTCTGATTCATGCTATTTGTGTTGGGATGCCATACATCATCCCATCCTAAATTCTACTGACAATTTGAAGTGGTTTCAATATTTCTAAAAAACACAGTTTGTCCTCCTGAAATATTGTCTAAATGGTTTATTTTTATTCTTAACAAGAATAGAAAAATAACTTTTAAATCAGAAAATAAAAATAAACTACTGACTGAAAATACAACAGCAATGACGATGACGATGAAGTTGATAATAATAGTAATAATAATAATAATAATAATAATAATAATAATAATAATAGTAGTAATAATAATAATAATAATAATAGTAATAATAATAATGATAAATGAAAATTAAAAGACAAACAAAAGAAGATAAAAAACAATTACCAGAATGGCAAATAATACTTTTTACCATTTTTCTTTGTGTCTACATTTTATGATTGTCTTGTCCATAAAATGTGATTTTAAAACATTTTGAAATTAATGTAAATGACAAAGTGGTAATGGACCTGGTGGTTTTTCTGACAGACTATAATGATTTTGATATATCACCTGACACTGAGATGACATTCTGTATGTGTATATATGCAAGTACACATTCACTCAAACAGACATCCATATATACATACCTATATATACACACACACACACACACACACACACACACACACACACACACACACACGCACACACACATAATGTTGAGAAGTTGTAAAAGTGACTCAAGGGCAAAGATTTTCATGCATGGCACTTATTAATTTAGAAATCATGGATTTACTTTTTATAGGAATAATATATATTTTTTCTCCCAGATTGTTTGAATAAACATTATTATTAGAAAATCGTGTGATAATCACTAAATTTCAATATCTACCCATAAATCAAAGTGAGTAAAGAAAATATCTAGAATAAAATGAAAATATAATGAAATCAAAAACTTTTAAAGTTTCAGTAATATACACATATGTATGCAAAACTAATATATAGAGATATGCATTAAGATGAAAAAATATTTACAAATAGACTGTATGTATGTACACACATGCATGTACATATGAAGTGTGTTTCAGACAATTTGGAGACATGTTTAGGAGAGACAGTTTTAAGTGTCCTAGATTATTTTAAGTTTAGCATGTCATTACTATACATCTAATAAGCTGACTTGCCAATTTTTTTTATTCCAGATTGAAGGAGATGGCTGAAATAGCACTTTGAATACACCCTGCTACATGCTTCTTGTTACATAGCTGACTAGTTTGCAAGATTGCAGTAAGGATTCGAAGACAATTTCGAAGCTCAATATCCAATAAAATTTTTTTGTGAAACTTGGCAAAAGCACTTCAGAAATTTATGAAATATTCCAACTGTTTATGGATTAACATGTATGAGTCAAGCATCTGTTTTATGTTGGCACAAGAGGTTCAAGAATAGTAGAGAGGAGGTGAGAGAAAATGAATGGAGTAGGAGGGGAGAGAGATGACAGAACATTAGAGCAATTTTCTCATTGAAGACTGTCATGTGTCAATAATGACTATACGCAGACAGTTTGGAGTTGATGTAGCAACTGTGCATAGAGTTATTTATGAAGATCTGAACAGGTGCAAAATTCTTGCAGAGTTTATTCCCAGATTGCTCAGTAACAAACAGAAGGAAATATGTTGGTTATGTTAGGGAAATGTTTGAGCCCATTACCTCCACTCCAAGAGCACTTGAATCTCTGGTGGCCCACGATGAAAGCTGGATCTTCGGTTATGATCCAGAAACCACGAGATAAAATACCCAATGGAAATATCTTGCTTCCCCAAGACCCAAAACAGTCACACAAAGCAGATTCCCCAAGAAGCTCTTGATGATTCTCTTTTTTGACAGCAAGGGCATCATCTACAACCACTGGGTTCCCTCTGGTCAGACAATTAACAAAGAGCACTTTATGGAGGGTTTGAGGGAGTTTAGGAAGAGATTTCATCACACAGGTCTGTGATACCTGCACCAGGACAATGCACCAGTCCACAGTTCCATCCTGGTAATCAACTACTTGACAGAGATGGGTATCAAAACTGTCCTCCACCTTCCCTACAGTCAAGACCTACCTTGCACCTGGTAACCTTTACTTGCTCCTCAAGCTGAAAAAGAACCACAGAGGCAGTCATTTTGAAGACATTGAGAAGATGAAAGTGACTGTCACAAATGTCCTGAACACCTTCAGTTTGAAGGACTTTCATGGGACCTTCATGAAATAGCTGGATGACTTTAATAAGTACATCGAATCAGAGGAACCCACTTTGAAAGAGATAAGAGTCTAGAATTTTTTAAAATTAATAAATATCGTTCCTGAAAAAGTTTGGAAACTTCTGGAATGCACTTTGTAAGCACACATATGTGAGCATATTTAGTTGTACACACAAACACACACACATAAACTTACATAATTATGCTTATATATAAATTATGCTTATATATATAAACATACAACTTATGCTTATATATAAACATACAAGCAAGTTTACATTTAGACATATGATTAATTATATCTATAGATTTAATTAAAACATATACAAGTATTGCAGAGGTTGGGGAAGTATGGATGGATCTAAGTCATTTTCTAACAAGCACACAACATAGCCATTTGTTCGGGTCTAGCTGTATGATGAGTGTTATATGCCATTGAAAATAAATTTGGCTTTTAAAAGGAAGTGAAGAAAGCAATGCTATTAAAAGTATGGTGCACTACTGCAAAGCCAAATGGATATAATGATCACAAGAGTTATTATCACTTACACACAATCTGATGCTAATAATTATTTCAAAGATTAAATGTTGATCTTAGTGGGGTTTTACATTCAGTATGTCAGCATCTCTAACTCAATAATTCCAAGCATTTTGTCCAATGATTTACTAATTCTGTAACAGTGGTGGTGGTGCTTATGATGGTGGTAACAACTATGATGATAACAATGACAATGATGATGATAACGATGAATAATTTGATAGAATCTTACACAAAAATTATATATCAACAACTCCTTACCAATTTTTAAAACCAGATTGCTTCTTTAAAGTATAGAAAAGAAAGGAAGAAAAAGAAATATGACAAAAATTACAAAAAGCATAAAACCATTGAGAAATTCTTTTCTAAAAATGACCTCCTACTCTGATTAGGTTTGGGATAAAGGCTGGTTGTTTGGAAAACTGGCACAGCTTGTCATAACTGAAAATATTTCACAAATGGCCTACAAGTGCATTTGTCACTCAGGAACATTTAATTGTGAGACCAAAAGTGCATGACCCAAAATTTCAATCTGTATTGATTTGTGTAAATATGCAATGTGGGATGTTTGGTTTTTAACCTATTTTTGTGTACATTTTATTTTTTGCTTGAGCAAATACAGATTTCTGCACCCTTTTCAACTTGTTAGATTTAATGATGCAAGAAAAAGCAACAAAAAAATCAATGAAACATTATTTAAATATGTGCAAAAGTACATAAGTATATATGTGGTTTATAGATAAAAATCAAATGTTCTCCATATAGAATAGACTTTGTAGTGTTCAAGAGATTTAAACTTGAGTAGATAGAGAAGTATATTTAAGGATAAGCAAAATAGGCAGATCAATATACAAAGAATATTAAACAAATGAAATACAGACAGTGAGCGTCTTCCATCAACACCTCAAATGTAAGATCTCTTCCCTGAAGATGGAGGCTCGTCTCATCCTACGATGGAATCAATCTACAAACATTGTTTTGGACCATCGAGTCCCCCAAAACAGCTTTAGGATTTGTAATACTTGTCTTCAACCCCTTTAATTTTTGATATCATTTCTATTCTGTGTAGGTCAGAATTTTCTGTATGCAAACATACATACATTTTGTTTTTGTATTTCATCTATTTAATATATTTTGTATATTGACCTGCCTTACTTGCTTATCCTTACATATGTCTATGTGTGTGTATGTGTATATTTATTTATCGTTTATCTTTTTACTTGTTTCAGTTGTTTGACTGCAGCCTTGCTCAGGCACCACCTTCAACAGTTTACAGGGATGTAAATACACCACCACTAGTTGTCAACCATTGGTGGAGGATGAGCAAAGACAGACACACGCACAACAATATCTATATATATATATATATATATATATATATATATATATATATATATATATGTGGATATATATGTATATATATATGTCACTGCAAGGATATGTACTCCTCTTATAGGGATGAAATCAACCCTAGAAATATGGGTATATATATGTGTATCATCATCATCATCCAGTGTTTTAAATCCGGGTTTTGTCCCTGTTAATACCTGTGTAAAAACCTGTGTTTAGGTCCAATGTTATATCAAAGAAGTTAAGCACCCTGATGTTTCTATCTATGGTAACGGAGAGCCTTTATTTCTCTCAGGGTTTACTTTGCTATACTTGTAGACTATGAACAGTACATCGTCTCTGTATAGTCCGCTGCAATGAGTAGAGCATGACTAAGTCGGTGACAAGGGCTGAGTCACTTGCACCCATAGTGATGTCATAGTTGTTTAGTCTATACCTATGAGTCCATAACCTGCCATCGAAACAGATTATTGTTTGTTAGCTGCTAAAAGTACATCTGCATTTTCTTAGATAAAGATGTGTTTTTCAAGGTGAAATATAGGGTTAATAGATGAGTAATAATAGTCAATATCTATCTGTATGAATTTTGTGTGTTTTTGTCAGGTAAATTTTTATACTTGTGAATAGCGTCAGTATTAACCAACCAGTGATCCAGTTTCACAAGGTTTCTTAATATCAGTAGTACTTTGTCTGTAATATTATACTTATGTGACCAACAACTGATTTTAGTTTGCTAATCAGCCTAATGGTTAGGTTAAATGGAAAATTCAGATTGTGATCTTTAGGTATGTAAGGTTCCATTGTCTTGAATACATAGGTAGTCTGCTATTTTGCATCATTCTAAGTCGATATTATCCAAGGTGGAATATTGCATGGTTTTATTTCAGTTATTGAGTTCTTTCCATACTAGGTGCTTGCAGTGGTCTATATTTAAGTTGTATAGATTTCCAGTCTTATCTGATTATACAAGTGTTCTGTCACATTTCTTAAGCTCATCAACAAAATCACTAATCTCTTTTAGGTGGGTATTCCTGCAAAGCATGCTCTAAATTTCAAGTTCTTCACCTTACCAATCATTTCCTCCTCAGCTGCATTGAGCATCATGCTGTATGGTGGGTTGCTTTTCGATCAGAACTCTGTGAGTGTGTGTGTGTGTGTGTGTATTATATATACATGCATATATACATATATACTTACATATATTATATTGTATAATATATATATATATATATATCTTGCCCTCCTGGCACTTGCACCAGTGGCACATGAAAAGACATTCGAGCGAGTTCGTTGCCAGTACCGCTGGACTGGCTCCTGTGCAGGTGGCACGTAAAATACACCATTTCGAGCATGGTCGTTGCCAGTACTTCCTGACTGACATTCGTGCCGGTGGCATGTAAAAGCAGCCACTACACTCTCGGAGTGGTTGGCGTTAGGGAGGGCATCCAGTTGTAGAAAGTCTGCCAAATCAGATTGGAGCCTGGTGTAGCCATCTGGTTCACCAGTCCTCAGTCAAATCGTCCAACCCATGCTAGCATGGAAAGCGGACATTAAACGATGATGATATATTATATAATATATATATATA
The DNA here is from genome assembly GCF_046866305.1 of Octopus bimaculoides. NCBI lineage: Eukaryota > Metazoa > Mollusca > Cephalopoda > Octopoda > Octopodidae > Octopus > Octopus bimaculoides. The sequence continues at coordinate 38,272,744 of NC_142937.1, forward strand.
TATATATATATATACATACATATATATATATATATATATATATATATATATATATACATGTATATATATATATACATATATATACACATACATACATACATACACTCTTATTTGTGAATTAATATGGCAACCAATGATTTTGAGTGGAAGAGATCTTCAAGTTACTTATGCGAATAACTTGGTAATGTTGGTGCTTGTCTCTGTTTTCAATGAGAACGTATGAGGTTATGTTTGACTATACAAGATTTATGTATGAGTGTGTATGTGTGTGCGTTTGTGCATGCTTGTGTGTGTGTGTCTGTGCCTGTATACATCTATGTATATGAGCATATGTGCTCAATATAAAACATGACATGGCAATATAATTGTGGGTAAATCAGTTATGAAAATTTATGTAATATTTTTATGAACTGATACTCTGTCATTCAGTTTTGTTACTTATTTATCTAATACTTCCAATCTATACATTTTTCCTTCAATATTATCCCATGACTTTTCTGTTTATCTTTTCTAATTTGACATTTTCTGTTTAACTATTTTACTTTTAATATTATCTGTAGTATTTTCTGACTTTTTTATATTTTGTTATCAAAGAAAAAAGTCTTTCAATCATTTCAAAATATATTTTATTCTTGTTTTCTTTTTCTTTTTATACCCTACTTTAGCGACTGTTTTTTACGTTAAAATATTTTGATTCTTATTTTTTCAATAATATTTGCTTATCTTAGTATTTTTCTTGTCTCCTTTGTATTTTCCTTTTTCTCCAAATATTTATATATCAAGATTTCTATTTGAAATTTGATTTGATTTGACACATTTTAAAAATGGCAATTTAATTATAGGCTTTTTATTACATTTAAATCTATCATAAAAAAAAAGTATAACAATTATAACATTAATGACAACGGCGATGATGATGATGATCATCATGATCATGGTGATTGTGATGATGATCATGGTGATTGTGATGATGACGACAAGAAGAAAAAGAAGAAGAATGCACATATACATAGAATATCTTCATCTGTCTAGTTATCTATGTATCTGTCTATATCTCTCCCATTTTTGCTTTTTCTCTCTGTTCTCACTCTTTGTGTGTGTACGTATATATATATATATATATATATATACATATATATATATATATATATATATGTATATGTGTGTGTGTGTGTGTATTTACGTATATATTGGATCACCCCATAAATAATGCAGTTCTTTTTTTACTTCTGTTATTTTTCAAAATTAAGATAAATGATGCTCTTTTTTAATCTAAAACATACCCTCCTTTATGTTTTACTATGCCTTTCTATCTATCTGGTAGACTTACAAGGCCCATCTTCCAAATTTTACTTGTCCATGATGAAAAATACTCCTCCAGTACTGTTCTGACCTTGTCTACAGAATATATTTTTTCCATCCAAATGATCTTGAAGGCTGCAGAATAAATGATAATCAGATGGGGCAATGTCCAGTGAATATGGTGGGTGGGTCATCATTTCCCGTTCAAACTGCTCCAGCCTCTGGAATATCATCCTCATTGTATGTGGCTGAGTATTACCCTGATGAAAGAACACCGTTCGTCTTGAAACCAAAGATGGTCATTTTTCTTCTAGCTCTGACTTAAGCCACTCAAGCTGCTCACATTAGATCTCCTATGTTATCATTTGATTTGGGCTTAGAAGTTCAAAGTGGACTAAACCTTTCATAGCCCACCAAACACATAATGATACCTTACGGGAGTGAGGACTTTCTTTAGCCTGGGGTGCTGGTGTTTCTCCTTTCCCTACCCACTGTCTTCAGCACTTGACATTTTTATAGCAGTCACTATTCAGTTCAAAAAAAGGTTCATTCATGAGACGTGACTGCAACGAAGAGTACACATTCACTCTCTGCACATGATTAGACTTGGAAAGTTTCTGAGGAACCCATTGACCCAAACTGCGGATTTTTTTGATGGCACACAGGTGTCAATGAATGGTTGCATTACCAAATCCAAGCGTCACTGGTAGTTTTTCAACAGCTATGATGGAATTTTGTTCCACTAGAGTTATATATATATATATATATATATATATATATATATATATATCCCTGGCGAAGAATGTACACCCCAACACAGATTAGTAGTTAGCGACTTCGAGATCAAGGCAATATGGGTGCCCAGAAGTAGACCGGCCTGGGGGAGAAGGGTATGGAAACTTAAAGACCCTGCAAATGGACAGAGATTTAGAGACAAGTTACTTGAAGCATTTGACGAAATAGAAGGGGATATAGCATCATACAACGTGGAAGACAATTGGAGATTTCTGCGGGACAACCTGTTGAGAGCCAGAGACCAGATCTGTGGCTGGTGTAAAGTCCCCTCTCGACCCAGAGTAACGTGGTGGTGGAACAAGGATGTAGACGGGGCTATTAGACAAAAGAAACAGGCTTGGAAGGACTGGAAGAACGGTGGTAGCAGGGAATTGTACCAATCTGCCAAAAGGGAAGCTAGGCGACAGGTTTATTTAGCCAGAGGGGAAGCAGATAAGAAAAGATTTGCCAATGTTCTGCGCCGTGAGGACCAAAGACTCGAGGTATTTCGTGTTGCAAGACAGTGTAGGAGAGAGAATAGTGATGTTGTAGGAGAGAAATGTGTTCGCATGGATGATGGTACGCTTGCACTAAATGAGGCTGCAAAGAAAGAGGTCTGGAGATGCCACTACGATAGATTGCTTAATAAAGAAAATGAATGGGAGAAAGAGAGCCTGCCGTATGTCGACCCAACAGAGGGACCAGCTATCCGAGTTGACAGTACCAGGGTAGATAAAGCAATTAAGAGTATGAAGACAGGGAAAGCCCCCGGCCCATCAGGAATCACTGAATCACTGCAGAGATGCTCAAAATATCTGGCAGTGTTGGCTACAACCTAGTCACCCGTATTACGAACCAGGTGATACACGAAGGAGTCATACCCAATGACTGGTGTAGCAGCACCATAGTAAACTGCTAGAAAGGTAAAGGTGATGCTTTAGACACTAATAATTACAGAGGCATCAAGCTGTTAGATCAGGTTATGAAAGTTACGGAAAGGGTCATAGCCCAACTAATTAGGGAGCAAATCAATTTAGATGAGATGCAGTTTGGGTTCGTGCCAGGTAAAAGCATCACTGATGCCATATTTCTAGTGAGACAGCTGCAGGAGAAATATCTAGCCAAGGATAAACCTCTGTACCTGGCCTTCGTTGACATGGAGAAAGCCTTTGACAGGGTCCCCCGATCCCTTATCTGGTGGTCAATGAGGAAACTTGGGATAGAAGAATGGTTAGTGAGAGCTGTGCGAGCCATGTATAGAGATGCTGTCAGTAAGGTGAAGGTTGGAAATGAGTACAGTAATAAATTCCGGGTAGAGGTAGGGGTCCACCAAGGTTCCGTCCTCAGCCCCCTCCTATTTATCATAGTCCTCCAGGCGATCAGAGAGGAATTCAAGACAAGTTGCCCCTGGGAGCTCCTCTATGCTGATGACCTTGCATTAATTGCGCAGTCACTATCAGAACTAGAGGAGAAGTTTAAGGTGTGGAAGCAAGGACTAGAATCGAAGGGCCTTAGAGTCAACCTAGCAAAAACCAAAATCCTAATAAGTAGGAAGGTAGATAAAACACAAACTCCTTCAGGTAGATGGCCCTGCTCAGTATGCAGTAAAGGAGTAGGTAGTAACTCTATAAGATGTACCCGGTGCAAGCTATGGACACATAAGAGGTGCAGCAATATCAAAGGCAGATTAACTACAAAGTTAGTCTTTGTATGTGGCAGATGTTCAGGTGCAATAAACACTGTAAACAAACAGGAAACAACTTCTATCTCATTCCAGGGAGAAAAACTAGAGGTAGTTGATAGCTTCCGCTATCTGGGTGACCAAGTTAGTAGTGGGGGTGGGTGCGCTGAAAGTGTAACTGCTAGAATAAGAATAGCCTGGGCCAAGTTTAGAGAGCTCTTACCTCTGCTGGCGACAAAGGGACTCTCACTCAGGGTAAAAGGCAGACTGTATGACGCATGTGTACGAACAGCCATGCTACATGGCAGTGAAACATGGGCTGTGACTGCTGAGGACATGCGTAAGCTCGCAAGGAATGAAGCCAGTATGCTCCGCTGGATGTGTAATGTAAATGTGCATACCCGTCAGAGTGTGAGTATCTTGAGAGAAAAGCTGAACATTAGAAGCATCAGTTGTGGTGTGCAAGAGAGACGATTGCGCTGGTTTGGACATGTGGTGAGAAGACCCGGCAAGCCAATAGAGATCGTTGCCAGTGCCCCTGGACTGGCTCTTGTGTGGGTGGCACATAAGATGTACCATCCTGAGCGTGACCATTGCCAGTACCGCCTGACTGGCCTGGTAGGGTTTTCGAGCGAGATCGTTGCCAGTGCCACTGGACTGGCTCTTGTGCGGGTGGCACAGAAAAGACACCATTTCGAGCGTGGCCGTTTTCGTGCGGGTGACACGTAAAAGCACCCACTACACTCTCGGAGTGGTTGGCGTTAAGAAGGGCATCCAGCTGTAGAAACTCTGCCAAATTAGATTGGAGCCTGGTGTAGCCATCCGGTTGCACCAGTCCTCAGTCAAATCGTCCAACCCATGCTAGCATGGAAAGCGGACGTTAAACGATGATGATGATGATGATGATGATATATATATATATATATAGAGAGAGAGAGAGGCTTGTTTCAGTTTCCATCTATCATATCCACTCACAATGCTTTGGTCACCCAAGGCTATAGCAGAAGACACTTGCTCAAGCTGCCATGTAGTGGGACTGAATCCAGAGCCATGTGGTTGGGAAGCAAGCTTCTTACTACACAGCCATGTCTATACACTAGTAATTGACTTTTAGTTACCACAACTATGGCAATAATATCATCTGTTCTATTAGGCAATATTCACTTTGATGGAAGCAAATAATTACAAAGTGGAGTTCTCTCAATGACACAAGGGGGCCTCAACTTTGAAAGGAATAACATAATTAATTGTATCATTTACATCGGTATGTGACTGGCATTCTAAATTTTAAAATCAAATCTACTGGTTGTTCTGCATCAGGCCAGCCATGTTTGAGCAAATCAATAGTTTAAGATAGTCTGCAATGTTTTATATTATTTTGTTAATTATTAAACACATAATTATGTGAGTTCACAAGAATTCTGAACATTTGCATACTAGTCAGAGTAAAACAGCTTACTATTTACTTTAAAAAGCTGATATAATGTTTTTGTTAGATTTCATACATAAGTTAATGTCTTAAATGTCTGTACAGCTTCATCTAAGTGATGTGTTCTGCGTATCAATAGGATTTTCTTTTTATCTATCTTTGGTATATTCTGAATATCAGGTGTAAAACATGCTGAGTTTTTAATATTAATATTGCGTTGGAAAGGATTAATTGATTTACAGTGATCAAGGGTCAGTATTAAGTCAAGGATTTCTGCATATAATTCTTATATATCTTTGATCATCGGTAGTCATCTTCTGCATAGAAGCGTTTGACAACTGTATTCACCCATAGCACAATGTTCTCACTCTCTTAAACAGATCACGGTAACTTAGTAAACTTTAGTAACATAGTATGAAGAGTAACCATAAGAAAGCAGATTAAGAACCGTGGCAGAGAATACACAAATACACAAAGTGAAATGAGAACTGATAATTAAAAGTTGGTGATTCAGTGCAAATGAATTAACAAATGTAACTGATCTTATTGGTTTATATCTACATAACGAACATAGAGTTTTCCAACTGTTACTGAACAATTATATTCCAATGATAGCCTTTTAAACTCACCAATAGAAGCTTTCTAACTTTTGAATTCAAACAAAAAAAAAAAAGACTTTCTTTCCCTTTTAAGGAATTCAACTGTAGATAACAACAATGTCATCCTTGAGTTTCTTGATATTATGCTACCCAATTCATACGAACTTTATCATCCTTCTTATAAGTCAAATGAAACTCTCAATTGCATCCACAATGTTTCCAAAGGAAGGAATAGACTCAGGAAGAAGTGGAGTGAAGTGGTGGGAAAGGAACTTCAGACAGTTGGCCTCGCAGAAGGGATGACAAGGGACCAAGACATCTGTCTGTTTGCTATGCTTGAGAAGACACGTCAAGTAAAATTGTGCTTGTCCTTACATACCGGTAGAATCCTGGACAACAATGGATTTGTCCCACAGACAACGTTTCCAGTTACTTTTGGGTACTCCCTTGTATAGTCTGAGATGTTGGAAAATGTCATTTTCAAAAAGGTGAGAGAACGTTCTTTGTCTTAAAAAAGGGAACAGCATAATGACAATCTTGTTCAGTTATCTGGGCACACTCAGATTAAGTCTTAGGTTAAGTCTCTGGTGTTAACTTGGTAGCTGGTAGCATGGAAAGTAGGGAAGTAGACTAGTTATCCGTGATTTCCTGAGCCATGGCAGTCAATGAGGGTACAAGGGCCAGGAAATTTAATGAAAGTAGTGAGGAGGAGAAGGATGAAAATAGTGATGATGTGGAGTCAGAGGGATGGATGCCAAGGGAAGGAGAATAAAATGAAATGTGTATTAAGAAGTAAAACTGAGCGTAAATGACCTCAATTGTTAGCTGATTTATATTAAAGCTAAACTGACATTGACTCACTATGTTTGTAGGCATGTATGTACGTATATTTCTATGTATGTATGTATGTATGCATGAATGAATGCACATATGTACTATGCTATGCTTAGAAAAGAAGTGAGAAAGTTATTGCCTGAACACTGCTCAATCAGGGCTGCCCCAAAGCTAAAAAACTACAACAGCAACATAAGAAATCAAATGTTTTTGCTTTTAATACCATCAAACATTCAGTGTAGTTCTGACTTAATTCTTTATTTCACTCAATTCACTAAAATCTATTCCCCAATTCAACAATCTTATTGAGAAGAAGATTCTTTGCTTGGCTTATTTTTTTTAAATATCTGATTCTTTTTTAATTTTCTCTTTTCTTTTTTTTTAAGAACATTTCTTTATTTTCAAAATTTTTAAATTCCTTCAGGCTTACTTATTGTCATAATTGATGTCTGAATTGATAAATTACATTATTGTCAATAACTCTTTATTTTCTTTGCCTAATACTTTTTGGTTTTGCTTTTCTCTTCCTTTCCTTTACTTTTTCTTTTGTGTTAGAAAACAAATTAAATTATATTCTATTATATTAAATATTATACGTTATATTATTTCATATTTACAAGATTTTTTTCTACTTGTTTACACAGGCATTCACATACAGACAAACATAAATGTATATGTATATAAAAGTGTGCTTATGTCTACCAAATATATCTATATCTATATCTATCTGTCTAGCTGTCTGTCTATATATATATATATGTATGTGTGTGTGTGTGTGTGTATATATATATATATATATATATACACAGACAGACAGAAGAATAGATAGATAGATAGATAGATAGATAGATAGACAGCCAGATAAATAGATAGACAGATAGACAGACAGATAAATAGATAGATAGATAGCTAGATAGATAGACACTTATTTCTATAATTTTATTATGAATTTTCTCGGCAAATGAATTGATTCAAAGTAAGGATGTGTAAAATTTCGTTGTTAAGGGAGAAAGGCAAAAGAAAAAGAAAAAATCATAGATACACAAAAACATTTATAAGGAAATTTTTTAAATATTTTATCCATTTTTATGTTCTTCATTCTTTAAAAATAAAATAAATAATAAAGTGTGGGAGGTGAATTAAATGTGAATGGAATATTGACCCTTCTTTTTTTTTATGT